>NW_016822702.1:0-2374 GCF_001698545.2 Rhinopithecus bieti | reverse complement strand
CCTCGGCCTCTCAAAGTGCTGGGATTACAGGTATGAGCCACTGCACCCGGCCTTTTCTAGTTTTTTAATATACCACAGTTTTAAGTATATAAGTAGTCAAAAAACAGCCATCGTTTCCTCTATGGTTTCTGTTCTTGGTGTACTGCTTTAAGGTTTTTATTTTCTTCTAGCACTATGCATACTCCTGTAATTTCATTTTTTCAATTTAACTGGGATGCATCTGGACTTTGTTTTCCCGTATGCTGTCTAGTCCCACCCCTCCATCTAACCAGACTTACCCTACACTTTGTATCCGAGGTGTGTGCTCCTTTATGAGGGGAAAACTGGTTAAAACAGAGAGGAGGAAACTGATGAGCTAGAACTAAAATTTTCCTCCAAAATACTTCACTGATATTCCCAGTCCCATGTATTCAAACACTTCAGCCACTGATTTAAAATGCCTCTTGTAAATGCCTTAGTATTTTGGGGAGCTTCTGGGAATTCTGTCAGACAAGGACCACACTGCTTTATTTATGGTAGCTTTAGAGTATGTTACTATCTACCTCTTATCTTCACTTACCATTTTTCTTTTCCAGTGTTTTCTTACCTATTCTTAGACTTTGTCCTTCCAAAAAAAATGTCGGTGTTCGGACCAGTTCCAAAAGACAGTGCCATTAGAATTATTAGAGGAATCATTAAATCAATACATTAATTTTTGGAGGTGGCCTCAGGATCTTAAACAGGGATCTGTGTTTCTTTGTCTCACCCTGCAGGACTTCAGAGGACAGGGAGTTCCCAGCAACACGAGGGTAAGAGGATGGTAGACCTGGGGGCAGAGACTGTACCAGTAGTAAGTGGGATAGAGGTAGGTTCTCCAGGAGCAATACTGGCAGACAGGTGGTCCCACATCCCTGCCAGGTCTACATGAGAGCTCTGGGCATGAGGAAGTACTGATGGGTCTGGAATTCACCATGTTTCACAGCAGATAAAGCAGGACTCCAGAGGAGCCCACTTCTCCCTTAAGAGGGGACGAGCCAGTCTACTCTATGCCGCCTCAGCCCCTAATGGCTCTCCAGCTAGCATCCCCTTTTCTTACTAATGCCAATCAACCCAGACAGGGTCCTTCAGTTTGAATCAATTTAGTGCAACAGCCTGGCTCACTCCAGCTCCAAAGCCAGGGGAGAATTCAGACGCTTTGCTGGCAAAGCCCTCCCTGATGGATTTTGGGTGGCTTGCAGAAAAGAACATAAACAGAGATGGCAATGTTATCTATGGACATTGTAAGAGAGCAGCCACCCAACCCACAGGAGCTCGAAATGAGATCGCAGAGCAGATGGAGCTTCCCTGAGACAAGGACCTCTTTCTCGGGACTCTGGGAAGTCCTCTGTCATGCTCATGTCTCAGTCCCCCGATTCAGGAATCCCTCGCCAACACCCTGCTTCCCTGCCCTCTCGTCCCCTTGCCCACCTGCCTCGCCATCAACTCCTCTCCATTTTCCGTCTCCCTAGGAAGTAAGCAAAGAGGGCAATCACCTCCTTGGAGGCTCTGGAGACAATCATCAGGTGAGCCTAGGGGCAGGCAGGTTTGGCTTTAGGAGAAGAGATGGTGAAGCATGCTAAGATCCTGGGAAAAGAATCAAAAATGTCAGTTTCTTCTTGCAAGCTGCTCTAAATCTGTGTCCAGTAACCATCAGGAGACCAAAACAGGGGTCTGGGATCCCCATCTCCCTCTTCGGTTCATTCTTTCCTTTTGATTTGGATCAGAGCCATGTTACTTTTGTAACGGGAAAAAACAGATAAAAGTAACAGAAGAATGGTCAAGGGGATTTCCATACTTAGGGAAGCAGTGTTGAGAAGGAGAAAGTCACTGAGCTTTGAGGTAGAAGATGGGGTTTCAAAAGCCAGCTCTGACCAGGCACCAGCATAACTGTAATCCCAGAGCTTTGGGAGGCTGAGGTGCAGGAATCATTTGAGCCCAGGAGTTTGAGACCAGCCTGAGCAACATAGCAAGACGCTGTCTCTACTTTACAAAAAGAAAATAATAGGCCGGGCACAGTGGCTCACACCTGTAATCCCAGCCGAGGATTTGAGAGGCCGAGGCGGGTGGATCACCTGAGGTCAGGAGTTCGAAAACAGCCTGGCCAACATAGTGAAACCCATATCTCTACTAAAAATATGAAATTAGCCGGGCATGGTGGCGCATACCTGTAATCCCAGCTACTTGGGAGGCTGAGGCATGAGAATCGCTTGAACCTGGAAGGCGGAGGTTGCAGTGAGCCGAGATTGTGCCATGGTGCTCCAGCCTGGGCAACAAGAGCAAAACTCCATCTCAAACAAACAAAAACAAAAAAAGAAAGGAAAATAATAATTTTTTTTTTTTTTTTGAGACCGAGTCT
>NW_016822701.1:0-1402 GCF_001698545.2 Rhinopithecus bieti | reverse complement strand
GGCCAGGCATGGTGGCTCACGCCTGTAATCCCAACACTTTGGGAGGCCAAGGCAGGCAGATCATGAGGTCAGGAGTTTGAGACCAGCCTGGCCAACATGGTGAAACCCTGTCTGCACTAAAAATACAAAAGTTAGCAGGGTGGTGGCGCGCACCTACAGTCCCCGCTACTAGGGAGGCTGAGGCAGGAGAATCGTTTGAACCCAGGCGGCAGAGGTTGCAGTGAGCCTATACTGTGCCATTACAGTCTGGGCGACAGAGCAAGACTGCATCTCAAAAAATAAAATAAATAAATAAAATAAATAAATAAATAAAGCAAGTTAAGAATAAAAAACACAACATGGCACAATTTATTTTAAAAAGTCACACAAAACAATGTAATGTGCACACACACACACCTCTATGCAAACAGGTAGGAAATAGTTGGTTACACCCCAAATTGTTTTTTTTTTTTTTTCTGAGACGGAGTCTCGCTCTGTCTGTCACCCGCACTGGAGTGCAGTGGCTGGATCTCAGCTCACTGCAAGCTCCGCCTCCCGGATTCACGCCATTCTCCTGCCTCAGCCTCCCGAGTAGCTGGGACTACAGGCGCCCGCCACCTCGCCCGGCTAGTTTCCAAATTGTTAACAGGTGTTTCTCTGGGGAGAAGACTGGGTTTGGGGTGAAGTAAGCAGTACTGGCAGACTTTTCCTTTGTCTTTTTTTTTGAGACGGAGTCTCGCTCTGTCACCCAGGCTGGAGTGCGGTGGCGCGATCTCCACTCACTGCAAGCTCCGCCTCCCGGGTTCACGCCATTCTCCTGCCTCAGCCTCCCGCGTAGCTGGGACTACAGGCACCCGCCACCGCGCCCGGCTAATTTTTTTGTATTTTTAGTAGAGACAGGGTTTCACCGTGTTAGCCAGGATAGTCTCAATCTCCTGACCTCGTGATCCTCCTGTCTCGGCCTCCCAAAGTGCTGGGATTACAGGCGTGAGCCACCGTGCCCGGCCTTCCTTTGTCTTTTTACAAGATAATTTATTTATATAATGGGTATGTAAAGAAAGAAAGGACAGAAAAGAAACAAGTGATGCTGTTAGAAAATATACCGGGTCCAGTGGCTCACACCTGTAATCCCAGCAGTTTGGGAGCCCGAGGCGGGCGGATCACCTGAGGTCAGAGTTCAAGATCAGCCTGGCCGAGATGGTGAAACCCTGTCTCTACTAAAAATACAAAAATTAGCCGGGCATGGTGGCGCACAGCTGTAATCCCAGCTACTCGGGAGGCTGAGGCAGAGAATTGCTTGAACCCGTGAGGCAGAGGTTGCAGTGAGCTGAGATTATGCCACTGTACTCCAGTCTGGGCAACAGGGCAAGACTCTGTGTCAAAAAAAAAAAAAAAAAAAAAAAAAAAAAAAAAAAAAAAAGAT
>NW_016822700.1:0-2377 GCF_001698545.2 Rhinopithecus bieti | reverse complement strand
AAAAAAAAGATTAATTCTGTTGTAGGCAAATTTTTTTCCTTTTTTTTTTTGAGATGGAGTCTTGCTCTGTCGCCCAGGCTGGAGTGCAGTGGCCGGATCTCAGCTCACTGCAAGCTCCGCCTCCTGGGTTTACACCATTCTCCTGCCTCAGCCTCCCAAGTAGCTGGGACTACAGGCGCCCGCCACGTCGCCCGGCTAGGTTTTTGTATTTTTTAGTAGAGACGGGGTTTCACCGTGTTAGCCAGGATGGTCTCAATCTCCTGACCTCTTGATCCGCCCGTCTCAGCCTCCCAAAGTGCTGGGATTACAGGCATGAGCCACCGCGCCCGGCCAACAGAATTATTCTTATTAACATATGCTTTATTAGCTTTCCTTCCTTCCTTGTCTCCCTTACCCACTCTGTCACTTTGGTCCTGAATAAACGATTTGCCCCCAAATCCTTGCTTCAAGGTCTGCTTTGGGGAAATACAAACTAAGAGAACCTCATTCCTTATGTATCTGACAGTACTCACAGGGTATCACTTTTCCCTCCAAAAAACCAAGGTGAAATTAGGGGGACATTAAGTTTATTTTGATAAACAAAGACCATGAAGCTGGAAGGTGTCCTAAATTCCAATGGTCTGAAACTTTCTAAGTTGGGTATTTTTAGCACCAGTTTTTAAAACCCTCAGTGCAAGTAAGCAGCGAATCCCTTCATGTTACTACAAAGAGAAAACTCTTTCTGGACTATGGCCAGAAAAGAAAAGACAAGAACCCACTTCATTTCTCTAAAGGGTTGAAGATATTTCTCCCTAGGCCAGCAAGAGCTTTTAAATTATTGTGCCCTAAAAATAGCATTCTCACCTGCATGGGTTATAAAAACTGAAATGATGGGTTATTTTCATCCGCCTCCAGAGCAGCTGCTCAGGAACTCCGAATGTGAGAGGAGATTATGCAATGACTCGGTACTGTCTTCGCCTTGCCAAAGCACATCATTGTTCTCCTGTGACTAGCTTTTGAGGTAATGCAATAGGACATTTCAGGACCTATGCCAGGAGGGAAAGAAATGGGTGAAGACTGGGAAAGACAAAGAGAGGATGTGAAGGTCTGGAAGGATGTAAGATGAACAAATCTAGAGGGCTAATGTATAATGTGAGGATATAGTTAATAAAATTGTGTTGTATTAGGGATTTTTGTTAAACAAGTAGATTTTGGCAGCTCTTGTTACAAAACAGAAGTATTTGTGAGATGACAGGTATGTTAATCTGCTTCACTGAAGTAATCATTTTACTATTAACATATGTATCCCATAACATCATGCTGTAAACTTCAAATATACACAGTAAAATTAATTCAGGCTGGGTGCAGTGGGATTAAGCCTGTAATACCAGCACTTTGGGAGGCTGAGGCGGGCGGATTGCTTGAAGCCAGAAGTTCGAGACCGGCCTGGGCAACACAAAGAGATCCCCATCTCTACAGAAAGAAAAAAAGGGTTAGCTGGCAGTGGGGGCCAGCACTTGTGGCCCCAGCTATTCAAGGAAGCTGAGATGGGAGAATCGCTTGAACCCAAGAGGCGGAGGTTACCCTGAGCAAAGACTGCGCCACTGCACTCCAGCCTGGGCCACAGAGAGAGGCTCTGTCTAAAAAACAAAACAAAACAAAACAAAAAAACAAACACACACAAAAACAGATACACTGATAACACGGTAACTTTCTTTTTCTAAACACAATAGGTGACCGGGCAGCAAACTCAGGGCCTGGAGGGCGGGGGCAGCTGGAAGCAGTGGAGTGGTGACCTGGTGGGGAGGCAGCGGTCCCACAGCCCCAAGCCCCATGAGAATGCCTGGGGTTCAACCCTCGAGCGTGCCTCGGGTGCCAGCGAAGGCCTTGGTGAAGGCCGACCCTGATGGGACGCTGGCGGGACAGAGAACAGTCATTCTGGCCTGAGCCAGGGAACTGTGTGTGGAGACCACTGCGAAAGATGCCTACTGCATCTTTTTACACAGGAAAAGAGGAAAACTCTCCAGAGGAGAGATTTGGATAACGCAATAGAAGCTGTGGATGAATCTGCTTTTCTGGAAGGTCCTTTGGGTGGATTGCTCAGTGGTGCAGGTTCCGGGCCTTCATCTGTATCCTTCGGCTCGCCCCTCTCCGCAGGCCTCAGCATTGAAGAACAGTCTTGGCACTTGCATACATACTCTTCTTGTTCTACCCTCACCCACATCGGGATGAGCCACGATCACAACCATTGGCTTTTCCGTACAAGATCTTCCACAACGTGTGTCCATCTTCCAGTCAGGCCTGGATGCAGCCGCTGCTGCTTGGAGCAGAGATGAAGAAAGTGTTCTCCTTAAGTGGCTTACTGAATGATGAGGAGCAGAATAAAGGTCTTTGATCA
>NW_016822699.1:0-2649 GCF_001698545.2 Rhinopithecus bieti | reverse complement strand
CCCGGGTTACGCCATTCTCCTGCCTCAGCCTCCTGTAGCTGGGACTACAGGCACCCGCCACCTCGCCCGGCTAGTTTTTTTTTTTTGTATTTTTTAGTAGAGACGAGGTTTCACAGTGTTAGCCAGGATGGTCTCGATCTCCTGACCTCGTGATCCGCCCGTCTCGGCCTCCCAAAGTGCTGGGATTACAGGCTTGAGCCACTGCGCCCGGCCGACCTGTTTTCTCTTTTGAGCACTTTCTCTTTTTCACATATACATATAGTTTTTTTTTTCTTTGCCATGGAGTCTTGCTCTGTTGCCCAGGCTGGAGTACAGTGGCCCAATAGCTCACCACAACCTCTGCCTCCCAGGTTCAAGTGGTTCTCCTACCTCAGCCTCCTGAGTAGCTGGGACTACAGGCGCATACCACCATTCCCCGATAATTTTTGTATTTTTAGTAGAGACGGGGTTTCACTATGTTGGCCAGGTTGGTCTCAAACTCCTAACCTTGTGATCCACCCGCCTTGGCCTCCCAAAGTGCTGGGATCACAGGCGTGAGCCACCACACCTGGCCCATAACTTTTTTCTGAATCATTGGATAGTTGGTTATCATGGCTGCTGCTGCTGCTTTTTTTTTTTTTCTTTGAGACGGAGTCTTGCTCTGTCGCCCAGGCTGGAGTGCAGTGGTGCGATCTCGGCTCACTGTGAGCTCCACCTCCCGGGTTCATGCCATTCCCCTGCCTCAGCCTCATGAGTAGCTAGCTGGGACTACAGGCGCCCGCCACCACTCCCGGCTAATTTTTTCTATATTTAGTAGAGACGGGGTTTCACTGTGTTAGCCAGGATGGTCTCAATCTCCTGACCTTATGATCCACCTGCCTTGGTGTCCCAAAGTACTGGGATTACAGGCATGAGCCACTGCGCCCAGCCGGTTATCATGGCTTCTTATACCTAAATATTTAATACTTCACTGTGTATTTCTTAAAATTAAGTATAGTCTCTTATGTAACTGTAGTACATTTATCAGTACATTTAACATTGATAACAATAGTTTATTGTTCATATTCCCATTTTGTCATTTGACCCAATATCCTTTATTATATTTTTCCTCTGGTTAGGGTCAGGTTAGGCATACAACTGTCATCTCTCTTTCATCTCCTTCAATCTGAAACATTTCCCAAGCCTTTCTTTGTCCCTGACAACATTGACATGTTTGAAGAATACAGTCCTCCCCTTTCTGATTCCTCCTTTGCGGTTTGTCTGAGGTTTCTGCCTGCTTAGTTATGATAGTTAATTGAGGTTATGGATTCTCAGCTGGAAACTGCACAGGCAATTGGGTCCTTCTCAGGGCATTACTCTGGAGATGGACTACCTGCATCTGGCCCTCATGGGTGATGTTCATTTTGATTACTGGGGCCAGGTGTCTGATTTTCCTAGTGTTAATGTTTTTGCGTTTTTCCTCTTGCAGTTAATAATCTGGGAGACAACTTAAGATCATCTAAATATGTTGCACCTCACCACAAATTTCCCCAGATTTAGTATCCATTGATGATTCTTGCTGAACAGATGTTTCCTAAAGTGGTTCCAAAATGATGATTCCAGCCATTATTTTACCCTCATAGCCTGGTCCTTGTTAAGGGTGAGCCTGGGTCCTGTCTTTGGCTCCTGACCTCCCGACACAAACAAAATTCAGCAGAATTCCAGGGCTTCCCTGAACACTCTTGGGAAACCCTTACACCAGTGGACAGCTCCAAACCAGGCTGCCAAGGTCCAAATCTCACCCAAGGACCTTGGGTGTGTCTCAGTTTCAGGAGACCTCAGTTTCCTCACCCACAAAAGGGGATTACAGCCACACCCTCCCCCCGTCCCCCATCCCCCATGTGGGAAAGCACCACGGTGCTCACCAAAGGCTGGCTCCCTTCCTTCTCCTCTGTGAGAACCATGGACAGACCCCGGGGCCAACACAACAGGAAACACCTGAACCGGGGCCTATCAATTGTGGCAATGACCCTCATGTCACTCCTGAATTCCCCTGCCACTGGCCTGGTGCGTGACAGCTATACTGAGTGAGTGGCCTGCAGAAGCTGAGGGACCTCAGGTGAATCACTCCATCTTCCCAGGCCCCTTCATCATAGAGGAGTCTTTTTGATGGCAGAGTCCCCCTCTGTAAGGCCACCTTGAAGAGAGTGGCTGCTGGGATGGTGTTGGCCAGCCATGGGGAGGGATGTGGTAAGAAGCACCTTTCTGGCTGGGCGTGGTGGCTCATGCCTGTAATCCCAGCACTTTGGGAGGCCGAGCTGGGCAGATCACAAGGTCAAGAGATCGAGACCATCCTGGCCAGCACGGTGAAACCCCATCTCTACTAAAAATACAAAAATTAGCTGGGCATGGTGGCGCGTGCCTGTAGTCCCAGCTACTGGGGAGGCTGAGGCAGGAGAATCGCTTGAAATTGGAAGGCGGAGGTTGCAGTGAGCTATTACGCCACTGCACTCCAGCCTGGCTATAGAGCAAGACTTCATCTCAAGAAAAAAAAAAGAAGGGCCTTTCCCTCTGGTCTTGGGGCTGAAGGCCTGTGCAGAGATGGGGAGCCCTCCTTTTGAAGACAAGCTGCCATATCTCAGTGAACTGAAGTCCCATAGTCCTGTGGGTTGTTAAAGTGCAGGATTTTTT
>NW_016822698.1:0-1700 GCF_001698545.2 Rhinopithecus bieti | reverse complement strand
TGGGTGACTCTAAGCGAAATAAGTGTTAAGCAAAAAAGAAGCCAGACATAAAAGGGTATATCTGTATCATCCTACTTATATGGAGTTCAAGAACAGGCAAAACGAATCTGTTCTGATAGAAATCAGAACAGTGGCTGCAAGGAGATGGAATATTCTATCAAAGGAGGCACGAGGGCATTTTGGGGGGTGATGGAAATATTCTTTATCTTGATTAGAGTGTTTGCATTTGTCAAAACTCATTTAAATGTGTTTTAGATCTGTGCATTTCAAGATGTAAATTATATCTCCATTTAAAAATAAAAGTAAAGGATTTTAAAAGTCCAGGTGTGGTGGCTCATACCTGTAATCTCAGTGCTTTGGGAGGCTGAGGTGGGATGATCACTTAAGCCTAGGAGTTGGAGACTAGCCTGGGCAACAAAAAGAGACCCCATCTCTACAAAAAGTTTAAAATGTAGCCAGGCATGGTAGCACGTGCCTGTAGTCCCAGCTACTCAGGAGGCTGAGATAGGAGGATCACTTGAACCCAGGAGTTCCAGGCTGCAGTGAGCTATGATCATGCCACTGCACTTGAGCCTAGGTGACAGTGCAACCCTGGCTCTAAATTTTTTCTAAATAATACATTTAAAAGGAGATAATTAAGTTAATAGTGGTATTTAGATAGAATGGCTTATGACATGACTATTTAAAATCATTTTTCTGAATACTATTAGTAACATGGAGAAATGCATAAGTGTGGGAAAGACAGGACACAAAATTTTACCTAAGAATGGCCCCATTTTCCACAGGAAGCTTCTACAAAATAACAAAATAGAAACTCAAATCCTGACCCAAAACAACAAAAAAAGGCCCCATTTTTCTTTCTTTGTTTTTGTTTGTTTGTTTGCTTTTGAAACGGAGTCTCGCTCTGTTGCCCAGGCTGGAGAGCAATCGCGCGATCTCGGCTCACTGAAACCTCCGCCTTCCAGGTTCAAGCGATTCCCCTCCTCAGCCTCCTGAGTAGCTGGGATTACAAGCACGTGCCACCGCGCCTGGCTAATTTTTGTATTTTTAGTAGAGACGGTGTTTCACCATGTTGGCCAGGCTGGTCTCGAACTCCTGACCTCAAGGGATCCACTCGCCTCAGCCTCCCAAAGTGCTGGGATTACAGGCATGAACCACTGCATCTGGCCAAAGGCCCCATTTTCATAAGAAAATTTTATACAGTATATGCATGGAAAAAGATGGAGGCATTAAAAAAATAAGAAGACAATACTATTCCTCTTCTTTTCATATATGGGACTTTGCTTTCCTTAATGTTTGGTCATGATGTTTATTTAAAGCAAGACCTTAACAAAAAAGGCTAGAATTCTTTCAACAAAAACCACAAGCTGTACCTATTTGACTATTATAGTCACCCGGAAATGTGTAGTGGGCTGAACAGAAAGTGAATGGATCCTGAGAGCCTGCATAGTTTGCTTTCCAAAATTCCTTTGTTTGGTTCAGCAGACTTAATTTGGTTTTTACCCCTTTGTCCAAGTGGCCAGAGCCCTGAAAGTCTGCCCTTTAGTGGGCCCACCCACCACTTCTTTGCCTCTTAACCCGGATGTGGTCAATTATGATATCAAGGCTGTAGGTACAGGGTTTCCCATCCAAGTTATTCATCTAAGTAATTTCAGGAAATGTTAAATAACTCAGGGGGGAATAAATCCTTACAGAATGCA
>NW_016822697.1:0-1703 GCF_001698545.2 Rhinopithecus bieti | reverse complement strand
CAGAGCGAGACTCCGTCTCAAAAAAAAGAAAAAAAAAAAAAAAAAGACAGCTATTATCAAAACAATGAAAAATAAGTGGTGGGAAGGATATAGAGAAATAAGAAAGGGTCATGTACAATTGGTAAAAAATGTAAACTGGTGTAGCTGGTATGGAAAATGGCATGATAATCTCTCAAAAAATTAAAAATACAATTACCATATGATCCAACAATTTCACTTCTGGATATATAGCCCAAAGAATTGAAAGTAGGTACTTGAAAAGATACTTTATAGTGCATTATGTCACAGTAGCCTAAATGTCGAAATAATCCAAGTGTCCATGTCAGAAGAGAAATGGATAAACAAAATATGGTATAGCATACATTAGAACATTATTCAGCCTTAACAAGGAAGGAAAATCTGACACATACTGCATCATGGAATAGCCTTGGTAACATTAGGCTAAGTAAAACAAACCAGTCACAAAAAGACAAATACCTCCCCTAGCTCAGGTGATTCTCCCATCTGAGGATTTTGTACTTCTTGTAGAGAGGACACTTTTACCACATTGCCTGGGCTGGTCTCAAAATCCTGGGCTCAAGCGATCCTCCTTCCTCAGCCTCCCTAAGTACTGGGATTACAGGTGTGAACTACTGCACCCAACGTATTTATTATTATTATTATTATTATTATTATTATTATTATTGAACTAACCGCTGTGACTAGGACTAAGTGACTTAAGAGGGCATCCTTGCCTTGATTCACATATTAGAGGAAACGCTTTCACACCTTCACTATTGAATATAATGTTTGCTGTGGGTTTTTCACATATGGCTTTTATTATGTTAAGGTGGTTTTCTTCCCTTCCTCAGTAGTTGAGTGTTTTTATCATGAAAGGGAAATGAATTCTTTACAGTGCTTTTTGTGCATCCATTGAAATGATCATGGTTGTCTCCACCTTGTTCCGTTAATCTGGTGAATCACCTTAAATTCCTTTTGACTTTTCAACTTTCATTTTAGGTTCAAGGGGGTGCATGTGGATGTTTGTTGCATGGGTAAATTGCCTGTCATTGGGGTTTGTTGTATAGATTATTTTGTCACTCAGTTAATAAGCATAGTAGCTGATATGTAGTTTATTGATCCTGACTCTCCACTCACCTTCCACCCTCAAGTAGGTCTTGGTGTCTGTTGTTCCATCTTTGGTGTCCACTATGCACTCAAAGTTTAGCTTTCACTTGTGAGAGAGAACTTGTGGCTTCTGGCTTTCTGTTTTTGCACTAATTCACTTATGATTATGGCCTCCAGCTCCATCCATTTGCTGCAAAGAACAATTTCAGTCTTTCTGATGGTTGCATAGTATTCTATGCTGTAAATGTATCACATTTTCTTTATCCAATTCACTGTGGGTGGGCACCTAGGTTGATTCCATGTCTTTGACATTGTGAATAGTGCTGTGATGAACATACAACTGCATGTGTCTTTTTGGTAGAATGATTTGTTTTCATTGGGATATATACCAGTAATGGGATTGCTAACCTAGTTTTCACATGTTGAAACATCCTTGCATTCTAAAAATGAATCCCTTTTGGTTATGGATATAGTGTACAACTCTTTTAAAATGCTGATTTTGATTTGCTAGTATTCTATTGAGGATTTTTGCATCAATGTTTATAAAATATTAATGTGTAGTTTTCCTTTCTGGTAGTGTCTTTATAATCTGGTTT
>NW_016822696.1:0-353 GCF_001698545.2 Rhinopithecus bieti | reverse complement strand
CCCTCGATAACGCACAATACACCTGGCTTCTCCAAGCAGTGCTCAGCAGTCCCCACTGACCAGGTTCCTGCTGACCAGACTCCACACATCAGGTCCTCCCTGACCACACCCTCACTGATTAGACCTCCCATCACCAGGCCCCACTAATCATGCCCCCGCTACCAGGCACACAATGGCCAGGACTCCACTGACCAGGACCTCACTGACCAGGCCTCATGGACCAGGTCCTTATTGACAAGGCCTCACTGACCAGGACCTTACTGACAAGGCCTCACTGACAAGGTCCTTACTGACCAGGCCTCACTGACCAGGACCTTACTGACAAGGCCTCCCTGATAAGGACTCACTGACCA
>NW_016822695.1:0-2376 GCF_001698545.2 Rhinopithecus bieti | reverse complement strand
CTGGCTTGTGTATCAGTTAGGATCCATCAAAGAAGCAGAACTACTTTGTGAGCTAAAGACCTATGGAATTGTGGGAGGTGGTAGAGCAGGCTGCAGACTTGCCTCTGAGTCTCTTGTTCTGCCTGATGTTGCTGCAGATCAACTAGACTGGCAGTCAGGCAGGGATACTGGATGTGGATGAGAGAAAGGACAAACTGAAACCCTTGGGGACAAAGTGGAACCTGCATCAGCCTCTCACAAACCCTAGTTTTGATGCTTGAGTAACCTGCAGGAGAGGATGACACTTTCAATGTCAGAGCTACACTTGTGGGCCCAGGATTTGGAGAAGTGGACAGAAGGTCTGATGGGAGTTGAAGGAGCTGCAGGTCCAGCTTCTTCTGCATGCCAGCAAGGTGAGCTAACAGATTAGCAGCACATACAGGCTTCACAGTGTGCTCTGCATTGACCTTCACAGTGTAAAAAATATGACTGTTGCTTCATTTGTGACTTCTGTATAATGTCTCCTATAGCCAACAGTACCCAGAACTATATAAGGAAGGGAATTCTGGGAAATGTTTTTAATCCGAATTGGCTGAGTTGATACAGTACAAAGCCATTAGAGCTCTAGTTAACTGATCTTTTTCATCTTTTAATAACGTTTTGTCATTTCATTCTTGCTATTTTAATTCTTGGCATTTTGAGTTGCTGCTATGAATGTTCATTTTCCCATCTTTCTTATGATTATTGCTATTATGTTGAAAAATGTGGTTACTTCTATGAACTAAAACAATTTTTCAATTTAAATTCCAACAGTTTTCTGTTGGTTCTCTTGGGTAGGCAGTCATTTCACCTGCAAACCAATGTAATTATCTTTTTCTTCCTGATAATGTAATGATACATTTTCTTCCCTCCATCTCTCGCCTTTATTCTTTTTCCTCATTACATTGATTAAAACTGCCGGAACAATCTTATAGTAGCTATACTGTTTCTGACTTTTTTTTTTTAAGTTCTGGAGTACATGTGCAGGACGTGCAGGTTTGTTACATAGGTATACAAGTGCCATGGTAGTTTGCTGCACCCATCAACCTGTCATCTACATTAGGTATTTCTCCTAATGCTATCCCTCCCCTAGCCCCCCACCTACCAACAGGCTCTGGTGTTCCCCTCTCTGTGTACCCTCCCTGTGTCCGTGTGTTCTCATTGTTCAACTCCCACTTATGACTGAGAACATGCAGTGTTTGGCTTTCTGTTCTTGTGTTGGTTTGTTGAGAATGGTTTCCAGCTTCATCCATGTCCCTGCAAAGGACATGAGCTCATTCTTTTTTATGGTTGCATAGTATTCTGTGGTATATATGTGCCACATTTTCTTTATCCAGTCTATCGTTGATGGGCATTTGGTTCCAAGCCTTTGCTATTGTAAACAGTGCCACAGTAAACATACTTGTGCATAAGTCTTTATAGTAGAATGATTTATAATCCTTTGGGTATATACCCAGTAATGGGATCACTGGGTCAAATGGTATTTCTAGTTCTAGATCCTTGAGGAATCGCCACACTGTCTTCCACAATGGTTGAACTAATTTACATTCCCACCAACAGTGTAAAAGTGTTCCTATTCCTCCACATCCTCTCCAGCATCTGTTGTTTCTTGACTTTTTAATGATCGCCATGTTAACTGGCATGAGATGTGGTTTTGATTTGTATATCTCTAATGACCAGTGATTATGAGCCTTTTTTCATATGTTTGTTGGCTGCATAAATGTCTTTTTTTCTTTTTTGAGACATAGTTTTGCTCTTGTTGCCCAGGCTGGAGTGCAATGGCGCGATCTTGGCTCACCACAACTTCTGCCTGCTGGGTTCAAGCGATTCTCCTGCCTCATCCTCCCAAGTATCTGCGATTACAAGCATGCGCCCCCACACTTGGCTAATTTTGTATTTTTAGTAGAGATGGGGTTTCTCCATGTTGGTCAGGCTGGTCTCGAACTCCCGACCTCAGGTGATCCGCCTGCCTCAGCCTCCCAAAGTGCTGGGATTATAGGTGTGAGCCACCACACCCGGCAAATGTCTTCTTTTGAGAAGTGTCTGTTCATATCCTTTGCCCACTTTTTGATGGGGTTGTTTGCTTTTTTCTTGTATATTTTTTTCTCTGTAGATTCTAGATATTAGCCCTTTTTCAGATGGATAGATTGAAAAACTTTCTCCCATTCTGTAGGTTGCCTGTTCACTCTGATGATAGTTTCTTTTGCTGTATAGAAGCTCTTTAGTTTAATTAGATCTCATTTGTGTATTTTGGCTTTTGTTGCCATTGCTTCTGATGTGTTACTCATGAAGTCTTTGCCCATGCCTATGTCCTGAATTGCCTAGGTTTTCTTCTAGGGTTTTTATGGTTTTATGTCT
>NW_016822694.1:0-2376 GCF_001698545.2 Rhinopithecus bieti | reverse complement strand
AAAAAAAAAAAAAAAAATGAAAGGCTGAATAAAACATGCCTCAGTGTTGAAAAGTTTTATCATCTGGCCCAAAAAGTAGAATCTAGCAGACTGATGTTAGGTTTGCAGATAAATTGATCAGAATCAGTCATTAATTTAGTGAGCCTAAATTTTCATTTTTTTAAATATTTCTGTAGTTACAAGCAATAATGTAAGATAGTACAGTGTTTATGCTATTAAATATGGATGGATTTAACTGAAAGTGTTTGAGAAGGTCTTGTGATCTACTCAATTTTACACGATACTGTGCTGTGCTATTCTATATATATGTACTGTGAGTCTAATGATGTGTCCGAATTTTTCTATTCAGTATGGAGTATGAAACATAGATACTGTCACTTTCTTCTAAAAACTTACAATCAATTATTATGTAATAAGTACTCAAAGAAACAAATAGGGTAGTTTTCATTAAAGTTTAAAATATCATGTCATATTTTATCTATTAAATGAAACTAGATCTTATTTCTCTTCTTCATGGTGACTGTATGCTCACCACTTGGGTCATAAATTGAAATACAAAGTTGTAAGATTTGAGTATTTTCAAGTAATTTTAAAAATTATACATCCCTCTATTTACATTTTTTAACTAAGCCTTATATATCATAACATTTTCTCAGTTACATTTAGCATGAAATTTAGACTTTCAATAACTGAAAAACAAATATGACTTACCTTCAATTATATCTTTTGACAGATATCATGGCTTTTTACCGTAAAGCTAGATTTAATAGGTAAAAGAGAAGGAAATAAGTGTAAAATCTGGGATAGTCATCATTTTGCTCTAACATTAGTTTCTGCAGAATGAACTCCTCAGGCTTAGCCCCTTTTCTTCCTGAAGATTTATAACATTTCATAACACTGTATGAATTACAAATCAAGATGTACTATAGAGACAGCACAGTATTGATTTCCTAAAACTATAAGCATCAATCTCACTCACAACGACTTTCAGAAATAACCTGATTCTTTTCTTCTAGCCTGTTTAAATGTGAATGAACTCGTGTCATGACCTCTCTTTATAACTGTTTGTATATTTTTCCTCACAATACACCAGTGTTATTTGATTTAACCTATCTCATCACAAAACACTGAGTTATTGTAATATTTCTTGTCACTGTCTTGAAAGTTCCTTTGGCTCACATATTTTGCCAAAAAGTGCAATAAATCTGTGTCAAGGATGTCTAGCTATAACACACAAAGCTGACATAAAAATTACTTGTGAATTTTATTTTCATAATAACAAACTAATTTGCTATATTAAATGATGAAGTCACAGGTGAACTAGGTACTGGATTCAGATCTCCATAGAACAATAGTTCCTGTGGCTAAAATATAATGCTTTCAATAGAAGAGGCCCATTAAGAAAGTTGTGAAGGTGAAAATAAAGGCGTATATTTAAAAATATGTATCTGGGGAAGACCTCAGATAGTAACTATATCAAAGCCACCATTTTTACATTGTAGATTTGGGGTTTGCTCCAAGACGAATAGTCAAGGTGGAGGTGTTCAGCCTCCCTAACCCAAACATTGTTCTCTGGACTGTATTGACTCTTTCATACTCTCCTTGCAACGTATGAGTAGCTATACAGGACGAGACACCTTGAAGAAACCAAGGACTTCTTTACTCACTTCTAGAAATCGTATGATTACAGAGTTAGATGAGCTTACCTAGTACTTCTTAGACTGGAAAACAGAAATGCAAGTGGGATTTTTTACTCCCCTGGGGTTACTTCTCTGTTCCTTTTGACTTAGTACTGACCCCCAAAATGTTTAGTATTTTAGAGAAAATGTTTTAATTTGACCATCACATTGGTTTCTTGTTCTCACACACAAAAAAATTGAGATGATCAAGAATCACTAATAATCCGATCATCACTGATTATCAAAGCATTCACAAAATAGACAAAATTCTACATTTTGATTTGAATCTTCCTATTGGCTATTTATGGAACTGGAAATTACTTTGTGCACAACTTGAAAATTTTGGGTGTGACCTTGGGCCTGTTACTTAAACTTTCTGAGACTCTTTTGTTTCTCATTCATAATGTGTAGCCATAAAAAATATAGCCACACTTTGGGAGGCCGAGACGGGCGGATCACGAGGTCAGGAGATCGAGACCATCCTGGCTAACACGGTGAAACCCCGTCTCTACTAAAAAATACAAAAAACTAGCCGGGCAAGGTGGCGGACGCCTGTAGTCCCAGCTACTGGGGAGGCTGAGGTAGGAGAATGGCGTAAACCCGGGAGGCGGAGATTGCCGTGGGCTTATATCCGGCCACTGGAACCCAGCCCAGGCGACAGAGTGAGACTCCATCTCAAAAAAAAAAAAAAAATATA
>NW_016822693.1:0-1704 GCF_001698545.2 Rhinopithecus bieti | reverse complement strand
CATTCTCCTGCCTCAGCCTCCCAAAAATGTACTATTTTAACCAGTTTTTTAAATTATAGTAACATAACTTAGAACATAAAATTATCATTTTAATGATTATCTTACATTTTTAAAATTTAAAAATTATCCTGCCAACCAGAAGCACATTTTAACCATTTTTAAGTGTGCAGTTCAATGGCATTAAGTGCATTTGTACATTCATAGTGTTGTGCAGCCATTACCACTAACCATCTCCAGAAGTTAAAAAAATTTTTTGTTGGTTAGGCAAGGTGGCTCACACCTGTAATCCCAGCACTTTGGGAGGCTGAGTCAGGAGGATCACTTGAATCCAGGAGTTGGAGACCAGCCTGGGCAATGTAGGGAGACCCCATCTGTACAAAAAATTTTTAAATTAGCTGGATGTGGGATGGTACATGGCTGTAGTCCCAGCTCTTCAGGAGACTGAGGTGGGAGGACCACTTGAGCCCAGGAGTTTGAGGCTGCAGTGAGCTGTGATCATGCCACTGCACTCCAGTCTGGGCAACAGAGTGTGACCTTGTCTCAAAAATAAATAAAATAAATACATTTTTGTTTTTTTGAGATGGCGCCTCACTCTGTTGCTCAGGCTGGAGTGCAATGGATTGATTGATCTCAGCTCACTGCAACCTCCGCCTCCTGGGTACAAGTGATTCTCTTGCCTCAGCCTCCCGAGTAGCTGGGACTACAGGCGCCCACCACCATGCCCAGCTAATTTTTATATTTTTAATAGAGACAAGGTTTTACCATGTTGGCCAGGATGGTCTCGATCTCTTGACCTCGTGATCCGCCCGCCTCATCCTCCCAAAATGCTGGGATTACAGTTGCGAGCCACCGCGCCTGGCCAAATAAATACATTTTTAAAAAATATATATATTTTAAGAGACGGAGGTCTCAGTATGTTGCCCAGGCTGGTCTTGAACTCTTAACGTCAAGCAACCCTCCCACCTCAGCCTCCCTTGTAGCTGGGATTACAGGCGGCAGCGCCTGCGCCCAGCTCTCTCCGGAACTTTTTCATCATCCAAAGTGAAGCTCTGTACTCAGTTAAGCAATAACTTCCCATTGCCCCCTTTCCCAACCCCAGCTAACCTCTATTCTCCTTTCTGTTTCTGTGAATTTGACTATTCCGGGTACCTTATCTAAATGGAATCCTACAATATTGGTCCTTTTCTGACTGGCTCGTTTCACTTAGCATAATGTCCTTATTTACACTGTAGCATGTGTCAGAATTTCATTCCTTTTTAAGGCTGAAAAATAATTCCATTGTATGGATAGGCCACATTGTGTTTAATCATTCATCCACTCGTGGACGTCTGGGTGGTTTCCACTTTTCAGCTCTTGGGAATAATGTTGCTATTAACACGGGTGTTCAAGTGTCATTAAAGCTCCCACTTTCAATTGTTTGGGGATATATGTAGGCGTAGAATTGCTGGACCATATAATTAAGAATCAGATTTTTTAATATGTTGTAGGACACTGGTTCTTTATTTCCTTTTTTTTTTTTTTTTTTTTTGGAGACGGAGTCTTGCTCTGTCACCCAGGCTGGAGTGCAGTGGTGAGATCTCAGCTCACTGCAACCTCTGCCTCCTGGGCTCAAGCGATCCTCCTGCCTCAGCCTCCAGAGGAGCTGAGACTATAGGTGCACGCCACCATGCCCAGCTAATTTTTGCATTTTTTGTTTGTTTGTTT
>NW_016822692.1:0-1701 GCF_001698545.2 Rhinopithecus bieti | reverse complement strand
AGAGTGGTTTAACTCTATGAGACGAATACACACATCGAAAAGCAGTTGGTCAGAACGTTTCTCTGCAGGTTTCATCGGAATACGTTTCCTCACTCACCACAAGCGACTGGGCATCAATAAATATCCCTTCACAGATTCTTCAAAGACAGAGTTTCGAAACTCACTAACATAGATTATGCATTCACTCTGTGAAGTGAATTCATATATCAGAGAGCAGATTCTTGGAAGTCTTCTTCCTCGATTTTATTTCAGTATATTTCACTATTCGCCATAGTCCTCATTGCGTTCGGAAATGTCACTTTTGCAGTTTCACAGGAACAGTGTTCAAGCACTTCTTGTGAGAAAAGAGGTATAACTCCCTGAGTGGAATGCATACATCACAAAGTAGTTTCTCAGAAAGCTTCTATACAATTTTTATCTGAAGATATCTCCTCTTTCACCGTAGGCCTGAACGTGCTCCCGAATGTCCCTTCGCAGATCTGTGCATGTTGTAGTTTCCAAACTGCATAATATAATTAAAGTTTTAACTACACGACACACATAAATATATCTAACACAAAGAAATTTCACAGAAATCTTCTTTCCAGGTTTTGTCTGAGGACATTTTTTTTCACCATAGTCGTCACTATACTCCCTAATATCTCTTGGTAGCTTTTTCTCTAAAAGGGGATTCCGTAATCTTCTAAGTGAAGAAAGGTATATTTCTGTGAGTGGAATGCACACGTCACAAAGAAGCTCCTCAGAAACCTTCTCTCCAATTTCTATCTGAAAACGTTTCCTTTTCACTCTAAGCCTAAAAGCCCTCCAGAAAATCCTTTGCAGACTAAACAAAGACAGTGTTATGATACAGCTCAATGAAAAAATAATCTTAACTGTGTGAGTGGAATTCACGTGACACAGAGCAGTTTCACAGAAAGTTTCCTTCTGGTTTGTCTCTGAGGTTATTTCGTTTTCAGGGTATTCTAAAGAGCGTTTCCAAATGTCCTTTCTCAGATTCCATAGAAAATGTGATTTCAAATTGCTCAATCCAAAGAATGATTTAACTCTATGACATGAATACAAATATCACAAAAGAGTTGCGCAGAAAGTTTCTCTCCAATTTTCGATGGAAGACATTTCCTTGCCTCACACAGGCCTCCGGTTGCAGCTTACTATCCTTTCCCAGAACCCTCAAAGTCCGACTTTGAAACTGGCAAATGTAGAGTAAGTTTTAACCTGTGAAAAGAACGGACATGTCACAGAGCAGTTTCTTCGAGTGCTTCTTTCTGCTTTTTATTGGACGAAATTTCACTTTTTACCACAGTCTTCAATGTGCTCTGAATATCACTCTTTTGGTTTTACAGGAACAGTGTTCTAACTGTGAATTATGAGAAGGAAGTTAAAACTCCCTGACTGGAATGCACACATCAACAAGCAGTTTCTCAGATACCTTCTCTCCACTTTTTATCTGACTATATTTCCCATTTCACCATGGGCCCCACTGTGATCCCAAACATCCACGAGGGAGTTTCCATGCTGCATAATGTAAATAAAGCTTCATCTATGTGAGATGAATAAACATTGTAAAAACAAGATTCTCAGAAGCTTCTTTCCAGTTTTATCTGAAGATATTTCCTTTTAACCAGAGTCCAGAATGTGCTCCCGAAGGTCTCTTCATGGATTTGTCCATGACAGTTTCCAAGCTGCGTAATGTAAAGAAAA
>NW_016822691.1:0-1692 GCF_001698545.2 Rhinopithecus bieti | reverse complement strand
ATGTAATATATATATATTATATATACACACACATGTCTTGGGCTGCTTTTGGTTAAAAGGGAAATTCCAGTGAGGACTCTGTTGCCCTCACTATCTGCCTAAATAATTTCTTTCTACCTCCAGTGTCATTATGTTTATCATAATTTATTGTTGTTTTAAATCTTATTTGACCTGGGAGCCCCTGCTTTTCTTCACTTCTGGAAAATGCTCTCTTCAAAAATTACCATTTTAGGCTGGGCGTGATGGCTCACACCTGTAATCCCAGCACTTTGGGAGGCCGAGGTGGCAGATCACTTGAGGTCAGGAGTTCAAGATCAGCCTGGCCAACATGGAGAAATCCCATCTCTACTAGAAATATAAAAATTAGCCGGGCATGGTGGCAGGAGCCTGTAATCCCAGCTACTTGGGAGACTGAGGTAGGAGAATCGCTTGAACCCGGGAGGCAGAGGTTGTAGTGAGCCGGGATCGTACCACTGCACTGCAGCCTGGGCGACAGGGTGAGCCTCCATCTTACACACACACACACACACAAAATAAATAAAAAAAAAAATTAGCTGGGTGTGGTGGCAAGTGCCTATAGTCCGAGCTACTCAGAAGGCTGAGGCAGGAGAATTGGTTGAATCCAGGAGCCAGAGGTTGCAGCGAGCTGAGACTGCGCCATTGCACTCCAGCCTGGGTGGCAGAGAGAAACTAGGTCTCCAAAAAAAAAAAAAAAAAGGAAAAGAAGGAAAGAACAGGAGAAATATGGCAGAATATTAAGGAAGAGGGGAATCAACAACAGAGCTTAACTTGGGGCATGTTGTCCTGAATATTGTGTCTTTAGAGTGTGATTTGAGAAAATGCAAAACATGCTGAAATTTTTATCTGTGACACTCGTACAGATTATTACTCCTTAAAGAAATTCTTGGCCAGGCACAGTGGATGGCTCATGCCTATAACCGCAGCTCTTTGGGAGGATGAGGTGGTAGGATCACTTGAGTCCAGGAGTTTGAGACCAGTGTGGGCAACACGATGAGACCTCTTCTTTAAAAGAAAAAAAGAAAAAAAAAAAAAACCAGAAAAAGGAAAAAAAAGAGAAATGTTTATATCTTTTAATATTGGGACTGCTTTAATTGAGTAATCAACTTTTTTTATCTTTATTCTATAAATATAGCATCAATTTGGGATCCTGACTTGGTTCTTACAAATGCATTTTGTACAAATTCCATTAACTGAAGCCAATTTGTTTTCTATTCTTTAAATATGCCGTAATTGGCTGGGCATGGTGGCTCACACCTGTAATCATAGCACTTTGGGAGGCTGAAGCAGGTGAATCACCTGAGGTCGGGAATTTGAGACCAGCCTGACCAACATGGAGAAACCCTGTCTCGACTAAAAATACAAAATTAGCTGGGTGTATTGGCACATGCCTGTAATCCCAGCTACTCGGGAGGCTGAGGCAGGAGAATCACTTGAACCTGGGAGGTGGAGGTTGTGGTGAGCTGAGATCTCACCATTGCACTCCAGCCTTTGCAAAAAGAGAAACTCCGTTTCAAAACAAAAGAAAAGTTAGTAGGGCGTGGTGGCAGGCACCTGTAATCCAGCTACTCGGGTGGCTGAGGCAGGAGAATCTTGAATCTGGGAGGTGGAGGTTGAAGTGAGCCAAGATCACGCCACTGCACTCCAGCCTGGGCAACAGAGTGAAACTGTCTT
>NW_016822690.1:0-1647 GCF_001698545.2 Rhinopithecus bieti | reverse complement strand
GCAGTGGCTCTTGCCTGTAATCCCAGCACTCTGGGAGGCGGAGGCGGGTGGATAACATGAGGTCAGGAGATCAAGACCATCCTGGCTAACACGGTGAAATCCCGTCTCTACTAAAAATACAAAAAACTAGCCGGGCGAGGTGGCGGGCACCTGCAGTCCCAGCTACTCAGGAGGCTGAGGCAGGAGAATGGCATAAACCCGGGAGGCGGAGCTTGCAGTGAGCCGAGATCGCGCCACTGCACTCTAGCCTGGGTGACAGAGCAAGACTCCGTCTCAAAAAAAAAAAAAAAAAAAAAAACCTTGTCTCTTTTTAAAACAGAAATAAAAATTAAAAAAATAATGAGCCAGGCACATTGTTGTGCACCTGTGGTCCCACCTACAGCTGAGGTGGGAGAATCACTTGGGCCAGGAGTTCAAGGTTGCAGTGAGCTATCATCGAGACCCCTTTCCCCAGTCTTGGGAACAAAGCAAAGCCCCCCCCCCCAATTTTTTTTTTTTTTTTTTTTTTTAAAAGGAGCTCAGCTGGGCGCGGTAGCTCACACCTGTAATCCCAGCACTTTGGGAGGCCAAGTCGGGCGGATCATGAGGTCAGGAGATAGAGACCATCCAGCCTAACACAGTGAAACCCCATCCCCACTAAAAATACAAAAAATTAGCTGGGCGTGGTGGCGGGCACCTGTAGTCCCAGCTACTCGGGAGGCTGAGGCAGGAGAATGGCATGAACCCGGGAGGCAGAGCTTGCAGTGAGCCGAGATCGCACCACTGCTTTCCAGCCTGGGCAACAGAGTGAGACGCTGTGTCAAAAAAAAAAAAAAAGGAGCTCCTCACAAGAGAAGTCCACCAAAAACACCAGTGCCCACCTCACAGGTGTGGTGTCACCATGCAAGCCCCCACTCCCAGGTTATGATCTGATCACTGGGTTTTCCTACAGACACACAGGTGCACGCACCCACACCCAAGGGAAGGCGGGGAGCTGTGGCCTGCCTCGCCAGCAGCCTCACTCCCTGGGGCTCCTCATGGCCAAGGCCTGCCCAGGTCAGTGCGGCTTCTTTCCCACCAGGAGCCTCCCGCCAACCATGTCTTTCCACACCCCGTTCTCAGTCCTGGCAACCAATCAATCTCCCCACTCAGGACAGGACACCCTCTATCCTCTTCTACCTTCTACTCCACTGACGAGACAAGCTTCTGTTACTTCATCAGTGCTGAGAAATGTGAGAGACGTGTCACGGCACAGGTCTACTGAGAACAGGGAAAGGCCAATGTTCTAAACAGAACGTGGCTGGGAGAATAAGCACCATCAACAGGTTAGGTCCTTAAAGCTACCAGGTGCCATCCCCCAAGTCTCTGGAAGAGGGGCTCTCACATCCCTCCACGCCACTCAATGATGAGTCACTGCCGCCTACTTATTTCCACAGGCAGATGGGACCACCAGTCCTGTTGCTCTTTTCCAGAGCCGGCACTCAGGTTTCAGCGAGACCCCACCCCTGCCCCAGCCACACCTCTGATAGAAAAACAAACCCTGAGTTGTAAACAAATTGAAACTTGTAAAAATGTAGCCGATGGGTAAACTGGGCATTTTCTGAGGATTTTACTTTGTTTCATAAAATGTGTATTTTATGAAAGAACTTAAGAGTTTCAATTCCTTTT
>NW_016822689.1:0-3179 GCF_001698545.2 Rhinopithecus bieti | reverse complement strand
TTTTTTTTTTTTTTTTTTTTTTTATTAAAAGTCATGCTCTGTCACCCAGGCTGCAGTGCAGTGGCGTGATCTTGGCTCACTGCAACCTCTGTCTCCTCGGCTCAAGCAATTCTCCTTTCTCCTCCTGAAGAGCTGGGATTATAGGCGTGTGCACCATGCCCAGCTAATTTTTGTATTTTTGGTAGAGACGGGGTTTTGCCATGTTGGCCAGGCTGTTCGTGAACTCCCAATCTCAGGTTATCTGCCTGCCTTGGCCTCCCAAAGTGCTGGGATTACAGGCGTGAGTCACTGCCCCTGGCCTGTTTGAATTTTTTTAACTTGAAATATGCAAACATAGAATTTTAAAAGATCCCTCTTATTCCCATCACCCAAACACAATGGCTGTTCACTTTTTGATTCACTTTTGACTAGACTTAAAACTCTATTTTCTGTGTCTATTGATTAGGGGAAAATGTAGTAGGATAAATAATTACTCTATGGTATAATTTTAGATTCTTTTTCTTTTTCTTTTCTTTTCTTTTTTTTATTGACAGGGTCTCTCTCTCTGTTGCCCGGGCTGGAATGCAGTGGCATGATCATGGCTCACTGCAGCCTTGACCTCCTGGTCTCAATCAATCCTTCCACCTTAGCCTCCCAAGTAGCTGGGACTATAGACAGGCATCACCATGCCTAGCTACTTAAAAAATTTTTTTTGTAGAGATGGAGTCTCACTATGTTGCCCAGTCTGGTCTTGAACTCTTGGGCTCAAGCAGTCCTCCTGCCTTGGTTTCCCAAAGTGCTGAGATTACGGGAATGAGCCACCACCACGCCTGGCCAGATTATTTTTTCACTGAAAATAAACCAGGTGCCATCGCTCACTTGAGGTCAGGAGCTCGAAAACAGCCTGGCCAACATGGTGAAACCCCATCTCTGCTAAAAATACAAAAATTAGCCAGGCGTGGTGGTGCACATCTGTAATCCCAGCTACTCAGGAGGCTAAGGGACAAGAATCGCTTGAACCCGGGAGGAGGAGGTTGCAGTGAGCCAAGATTGTGCCACTGTACTCCAACCTGAGTGACAGAGTGAGACTCCATGTCAAAAACAAAAGCAAAAAAGCATGTTTTTCTTGCTGCTTCATTCTTTATAATGTAACATTTTTAATGGCTCCATAATATTTATTTGAAAGTATATGTTTTACTTATTAAGTATCCAGTTGTTTCTAGTTTTCCGTAATTTAAATAATACTTTTAACGTTTACATTTGTTTCCTTAGACTATGTTCCAGGAGAAGCAGAATTACGGGATCACAGGGCACTTCATTTTTAGATTATCTATCATGGAGGCAGACCTTCAATACCAAATTGAAATGGAATATGTGGTCCATTCAAGTAACTTGGGAACTTCAGTTGAGAGTCACGTAACTGGGGTCTGCAGTCCTCTCAGAATTTCTGTTGTACCATTGAGGGTAGCATCTCCCCTCCCTGACCAGTTGATAAATCATCTCGCAAAAGGCTCATCTCAAATGAAGATGTAGTTCCTGGAATTTTTTTAAATGTATCATTTTACAAGACTTTTAACAGGAAAAAAATGCATGGTTATTGTCAAAATACAAATTTATAAAGGTTTTTAATTGCACGAGACCTTTCCTGCTTACTCTCAGGCAGCATCAGCATGACGTGGTTCTACCGCATCAGACCTTAATTCTGTGCGTTAAAAGCAGCAACTGTTTTGTTGTGTTTCCTCCTCTCCACTTAGGCTGCAGGGCCTAATTCAGATGAATTACCTACTTCGTTGGCTTTCTAAAATGCTTACTGAACTGAAAATGATGAAAGAAAAAGCAGATTGTGATGAAACACTGAAAACAGAAACAAAACATTCATGAAAATGCTCACAAAAGGTTTTTTCTGCACCAAAAGTTAATAAATGCCGTACTTTTTTTATAAATAATTAATGGACCGATAGTGATAATGCCTTCTCTTTTGACTCTTCCAGCAAACTTCTTAAAGGTTATAAAATATAGTGGTGATTTCATATGGCCTGTGTTGACTTAATTTATAGTTGTTGTTTGTAATTTATTAATTTGCCGTTTCCAGATGTGCTCTCTCCTGACCTCGTTTAAGCTGCTAACGCTAGGTACGTGCTGAGGAACTGGATGGCAGAATCTGCAGTGCAGAAAGCAGAAAGGAATGATTTCTCAGAGGTAAGATGGTTGACTTTTCTCAGTTCATTTTTATTAATTAAAAATCCATTGCCAACACCAGCTTCCTGGATTTCTCCCTGCTTGGTCTCTCGTTGGTTTATCAGTTGAATTATTTTCTCATATTTTCTATTTATGCTTCATTAACATTTTTAAATATTTATTTTAAAACATATACATATACATTATTTGACCTTTCAAGGGTCTGATTCTGCTGTTTATTGTTTGTGTTTTGGAATTGTGGAATTCAGTCTCTGTTTGAAATCCAGCACACTGGAATTTGAGGGTATATCTCTCCAGAGGGTAGTAGCATTTGCTCCTTTCAGATACCCATGGTACTACCAACCTGGGTCCACTGTAATCCTGATAGCAATGAAGACGAGTAAACTAGAGCTACATGTATTAGCAAGAATGACTCTCCCAATTCAAATAAAAAGTTTTAGACGTGGGGTCTCACTCTGTCACCCAGGGTGGAGTGCAGTGGCACCATCATAGCTCACTACAGCCTCCACCTCCCAGGCTCAAGCAACCCTCTCTTGACAGCCTCTCAGAGACTACAGGTGTGCACCACCATGCCTGGCTCATTTTTTTACTTACTGCAGAGACAGCGTCTCACTATGTTGCCCAGGTTGTTCTGGAACTCTCGGGCTCAAGCGATCCTCCTGGAGGCCTTGGCCTTCCAAAGTGCTGGGATTACAGGCGAAGCTACTGTGCCCAGCCAAATCTCACTTATAATGTTAAGCAAAACAAGCAAATGGCAAAGGAATTCACACAACCTATTACTACTTAAATATAGTATAAAAAGAAGCAGAATTTGGCCAGGCGCAGTGGCTCACGCCTGTAATCTTAGCACTTTGGGAGGCCGAGGCGGGCAGATGACGAGGTCAGGAGATCGAGACCATCCTGGTTAACACGGTGAAACCCCGTCTCTACTAAAAATACAAAAAACTAGCCAGGCATGATGGCAGGCGCCTGTAGTCCCAGCGACTCAGGAGGCTGAGGCA
>NW_016822688.1:0-1647 GCF_001698545.2 Rhinopithecus bieti | reverse complement strand
GTGGCAGGCGCCTGTAATCCCAGCTACTTGGGAGGCTGAGGTAGAACTGCTTGAACCCAGGAGACAGAGGTTGCAGTGAGCCAAGATTGTACCACTGCACTCCAGCCTGGGCAACAGAGCAAGACCTCGTCTCAAAAACAAAAAAAAAAAAAAAGAAAAGAAAAGCACTGGCCATTTTCCCTCCTAAATGGTAGTCCTACCAAGTTGTTATAGGAACCAAATAGGAAAAGCCCCATTAGCTGGGGTGACTTATCTGCCTCAGACCATAGGTACCTAAAAACAAGACCCCTTCAGTCTTCAGACAGCAAAACCCTCTACTAAAATACAAAAATACTCTACTAAAAATACAAAAAAATTAGCTTGGCATGGTGGCGGCCACCTGTAATCCCAGCTACTCGGGGTGGGCAGTGGGGGGTGGGGTGCAGGGGCTGAGACAGGAGAATCTCTTGAACCTGGCAGGCGGAGGCTGCAGTGAGCCGAGAGCCAAGATTACGCCACTGCATTCCAGTCTGGGCAAGAGTGAAACTCCATCTCAAAAAAAAAAAAAAGTTAAAAGAAAACAAAGAGACCCTGTAAGAATAGTTAAAAGAAAAAAAAAAAAAAAACAAGACCCCCCGTCCAAAAATAATTTGCTAGGCCTTCACTATGTGTCAGTACCATGCCAGACACAAGAGTGCAGACAATAATGAAGAAGTCCCTACCCCATGGAGTTGATACTGAAAAAGGAGAACACAAGAAAACTCAGGACAATACAATATAATTAAATGCTATGAAAGAGGTACCTAGTAATGCTCAACAAACACGGATGAAGCATCAGTTATGGGTCAAGCACTATGGCAAACACTGGCATACGAAGATAGGATATGAACAGTCCCTCACCATGAGAATTTTACAGGTTAGGACATACAGGATGCTTGACAGAAGAAGGTAAAGGGAGGTGGGCTCCCAGATGTTATTTAGGTACTTTTTGCTCTCTTCCATCTTCTGCCTATAATTTTTCTGCTATAGGACTCAGACGAGTGGACAATGACAGTCTCAATCTTTTCTTTTTTTTTTGAGACGGAGTCTCACTCTGTCACCCAAACTGGAGTGCAGTGGCCGGATCTCAGCTCACTGCAAGCTCCGCCTTTCAGGTTCACGCCATTCTCCTGCCTCAGCCTCCCAAGTAGCTGGGACTATAGGCACCCGCCACCTCGCCCGGCTAGTTTTTTTGTATTTTTTAGTAAAGACAGGGTTTCACCGGGTTAGCCAGGATGGTCTCGATCTCCTGACCCTGTGATCCGCCTGTCTCGGCCTCCCAAAGTGCTGGGATTACAGGCTTGAGCCACCGCGCCCGGCCTTTCTTTTATTTTTTGAGACGGAGTATTGGTCTGTCGCCAGGCTGCAGTGCAATGGCATGATCTCGGTTCACCGCAACCTCCACTTCTGGGTTCAAGCGATTCTCTAGCTTCAGCCTCCCAAGTAGCTGGGATTACAGACATGCACCACCACGCCTGGCTAATTTTGTATTTTTAGTAGAAACAGGGTTTCTCCATGTTGGTCTCCAACTCCCAACCTCAGGTAATCCACCGGCCTTGGCCTCCCAAAGTGCTGGGATTATAGGTATGAGTCACCATGCCAGTGGGGTTTTTTTTTTTCTTTTTTTTT
>NW_016822687.1:19862-32298 GCF_001698545.2 Rhinopithecus bieti | reverse complement strand
TATTACAGTATATATTTTTATGTTAAAACTTTAAATGTGTCATATAGTATACATGTATATAGATTTCTATATAAAAAACTCTTAAAAGTTGCAAGTGAATCCAAGTTATATTTTGAAAATGACACTAATTGAATTGTATGTAATGTTTTAAGCTTGTTTTTTAAGTCTGCAGGAAACACTTGATTAATTGATATTTTGGGCAGCAAAGTTGATGTTCTAAACACTCTTAAAAATACAAACATAAAAAGCAATTAAATGGAAAAAATGTTGATATGAAAGAAAGTCTAGAGTCTACATCTAATGAGTCTACATCTGAGAATAAAGCAAGGAGAATAGGCAGGTATCTTGTTCTTAAACCAGTATATGGCAGAAGAATCTATTCCCTCAAGCTGGTGACACACGTAGCAGGTTCTCTGCTATATGAATAAGCAACAGGATGCAGTCACTGACTCAACCATACTGCTTACCTGTACTTGATATTTACTATATGAAACCTCAAGGTTGGAATACAGCATCTATACTTTTTCTTTCCACTTGCTTCCACTTTCCTCTAGGCTTGTTCTCTGCAAGGCACCATTCTAGGCTCTTTATATAGATTCTAGCATTAAACCCTTAAAACAATTCTATTGTACATCTAATATCATCCTCCTCATTTTATAGAGATGAAAATCAAAGCTTAAATTACTCATCCAGTCACAAAAAATGACAAAGATTAAAATTAAAATTCATTTCCAAATCCACTTTCCATTTTTTATATAAGAGCAGCTTAGGATGTACTAGGAAATCTCCATAATACCAAAACAATGCAATTTACCTTTGTTTTCTTAAAATCTGTGATTCTGCTTCAGGTATTCCTATGAGCTAGCTTTACTGGCAAATTAATTAATTAAAAGTTGTTGTTGTTGTTGTTTTTTCATAAGTCCCCAGCTCCTTACTTACTGCCCCTTACCTATGCATAACTGATACTTGCTCTACCCCAAACACTGTGGTTTAATTTTTACTCTTCTTTTTTTTTGCCCAACCATATCCTCAATTCTAGAGCTAAAAATGAATATCAGACAATACAAATGACTGATATAAGCTTGTAGTCTTAACTTTGTGGTAAATATTTACATTTTAAAAAACTTCAAATTAATTTGTAGGGGAATCATTCATCAAGGTTTGAATTGAAAAAATGCTTCAGGATGAGTAACAGCAGTCCTCTCAGACAGTCCAGAACTGACACAATTCAAAAAAGTAATCAGATTTTCTGCCTAAATTAAAACAACAATTAGAACTGGGTTACTCCTTTAGGTACATCAACATTCTGATAAAAACATGTCATCTAGACTGAATGTATGTCAAATCCAAAACATGTAGCTGATTCAAAAATAAATGTGAAATACCATCACCAAAATGATAACTAAACTGAATACTCAGGGAATATATTAATAGCGGTTGTTTTTTTTTTTCTTTTCATTTTTTCTGTTCTTTAAGGAATCCAATTTTAACAATGGTAACTATCTGAAATTGTCTTTCTATTAATAATAATACACTTTCTATTAACAATAATGTACAACAATTGTACATTATAATGTACAATATAATATGATACACAATTCTACCAGATTTATGTAAGGAAACGTAACAAAAAATAGTGACTAAAGTAGGCCATTTCAATACCAAATGCAAACTAAACTTTAAGAATGTTAAATATTTTAAAAATTATTTGGTGAATTCTAAAGATGTAGAGATCAAAATTGTAAGCATGGATTTTACAAAGTAACATGACAGTGTGATACTACACCCAAGTCCCAATGGCTATTGTGATATAAAATAATCTTTATCATTTCAATTCACAGAATGGTTAGATTCAGACCCTAAAGAAATAAGAACAAAATATTGCAAAGACAAATATATGTCATTGTCAATCACAAAAGCTTAGTAAATGTGAATTACTAATTAATTATTGAATTATTTTAATTTGTAATTAAATTAATGATATTTATCAAATCAGATTACGATATAGAGGAAAAGAAACATGGGAGTTCTCCTTTTTTGTTAATTGTCCATCAATTCTTGGGCTGTTTCACTAACGCTAAATAACTCCTCCAGCATAATTTCCACCAATTGGACTACTCTATTTCAACGGAACCTAGTACACTTTTTTTTTTTCCCCAACTGACTGGCATTCGATTGAACACAAAAGCTAATTCTATAACTAGCACCAGCAAATCTTACCTATACTGCTCACCTGACCTTTAATCTCAGGTAGCAATAAGAAGTTAAAATGTTTCACTGTTCTCAATTACTATGTATTTACACGGTCTTTGCATTCCAAAAAATAATGTTAGATGCCCAACATGATATTTGTGACTTTCTTAAATGTCAAATAGCAATATTAAATAGAGTAGCCTTCACATTACGCCAGGTCTCCCAATTGAGTTTTTTCTGATGACACATTGATGAGATTGTTATCGTTATTCCTACTAACTCCCAGTTTTCTGAAGTCATCCACAGAATACTTCACACTCCAATCATTCATGGCATTACTGCAAGAGGAAGATTACAGGAATACTGCTTTATGCTGTCTACCCAGTAATTAAACCTCTCTTAAAATGAATAGTGCATTTTTAATAGTTTCTCTGGAGGTTTCACGAACAACATATGTTCTTTTAAGCAAGAGCTCATCTTTCATCAACACCTAAATTCACACCAAGGCTCAGTGGCTCTTTGCAGTTGGACGCCTGCACATTATATCATCCATCATCCTGGCACAGCCGCAGTCATGGAACAGAGGCATTAACCTGTCACAGTGTGATTCAGAAAGAAATGTGGTTTTCAAAGAAGCTTCAGTTTGGCTACCCGACCAGAGCTATAAAGTGTGTGAGGTATGTGCATGGGTGTGTATGCAAATATGCGTCAAATTGAGACTTAAAATTCACATTGAAAAAAAAATCACAGACTGTCTAAAAAACAGCTTCAAGCGATTTAACAACAAAGCTAATTCCTTGTATCATATTTCATTCTTCTTTTGCTTAGTACATTTCTATTCACCTGTGATCACTGAGCTAATTTCTAAGTTTATATGCAAACAAGGAAAATGGTCTCACAGACTTAGAAATCATAGTTCAAAAGACACAGGCAGCCTAAGGTGCACACGCAACACAGAGCACCATCCCTAGGGGATGCAAAGAAAATATTCCAGTCCAGGTCATGGTGAACTTCTGTTCTATAACAATCTGTTTACTGATATCCTGAACAAGGGTGTCAGTAAATCCAGTCTGAAATACTTTTAACTAGCACATGTTTTACACAGAGGTCTCAGAATTATTAATTTCTGGGATCTGTACATTGATTTATAAAGAAACTATTTTGGTTAGAATCCTGGTCCTAACACCTTCTAACTATGTGGGCTTGAACAATTTACTGAAGTTTTCTGTGCCTCTGTTTTACCCTCTTTAAACTAGAAATAATATCTGTGCCTACATCATGGAGCTATTGTGAGTATTAAATATTTTTTTTTCCTTTGCCATAAAACATACACAATCCTCCAAACTTAACGAATGGGAAACAAAAGTAACTTCAGTGGGTTATTTCATGTGATAATAGTAACCAATCATTTTCCACTGCTGATCAATGGACCCATGCATTTTGTGTATGGGAAGGTGTTTTGGGTTGAGTTTTCCCCCAACAGAATATGTTGAAGTCCTAAACCCTAGTATCTCAGAATTTAACCATATTTGGAAATAGGATAATTTTAGATGTTATTAGTTAAGATGAAGTCATATAGGGGTAGGGTGGCCTTTAAGTCAATATAACTGGTGTTCTTACAAGAAGAGAAGAGACACATGGGAAAGATAGGAATATGAAAATGAAGCTGTGTTGCTACTACCCAAGAAATGTCTGGAGCTACTGTTTTTTTGTTTGTTTGTTTGTTTGTTTTTGTGACGGAGTCTCACTCTGTCGCCCTGACTGGAGTGCAGTGGCGTGATCTCGGGTCACTGCAAGCTCCGCCTCCCGGGTTCAAGCCATTCTCCTGCCTCAGTCTCCCGAGTAGCTGGGACTACAGGCACACGTCACTGCGCCAGGCTATTTATTTTATTTTATTTTATTTTATTTTATTTTATTTTAGTACAGACGGGATTTCACCGTGTTAGCAAGGTTGGTCTCGATCTCCTGACCCCGTGATCCGCCCACCTCGGCCTCCCAAAGCGCTGGGATTACAGGCGTGAGCCACCGCGCCCGGCCTGGAGCTACTGTTACTGGATCACTAGTCTCATTTACCTGCTGCATGGTAACAGAGCAGTACACTGAAACAGCAGGAGTTACAACAGGAAAAGAATTTAATAATCATCAGGCAGCCTAACGGACGAAGAGGTAAGAAGTACTCTTAAACCTGTCTCCCTGAGGGGTTCTGGGCTGGAGCGAATAAGGGAATTGTGGCAGGCAAAGGGCTGGAAGATTGGGTTCACTGATTGCTCAGAAAAAGGGGGTAAAATTACCATGATGTGGAAACTGCATTCTTCACTTGAGTCAACTCCTCAGTGGGAGCTCTCAGACTAGCTGGCAATGGGAGTTTTGCTGGCATATGAGATCTGAGAAGCATCTTAAATGGAAAACTTGAGGTTTCTCAAGGTAAAAGATGTTTTCTGTGAGAAGAATTAAGGGAAGTTAGTGCCTTGTGACCTGGTCTACTTGACTTACAGGCAAAAAGCAACTGTAAGGAAGTGAACCAAAGGGCAGGCAGGCTTGTTAAAAGTTAATGCCAAGCCATAACTCTATTCTAGGCTTATACTTTGGTCAAAAACACCTGTCAATGGATTATATTAACTTTATGAGGATGTTTTCACTACCAGAAGCTAAATAAGAAAAGAGTGATCCTCCCCTAGAGGATTTAGAAGGAGCTTGGCCTTGCTAACACCTTGAGTTTGGACTTCTAAGCTTCCAAAACTGTGAGATAATAAATTTCTGTTGGGTTAAACTATCCGGTTTCTGTCACTTTGTTACAGCAGTCCCAGCCAACTAATCCAGATTTGCCATCTATTTACTAAATCTCAGTTGCAGAGCAATGTCTTCCAACATGAAGATGAGGTGAAATTGCTAGCATTTTATTAATCTATTTACGTTTTTCACATCGTCTTGAAACAGTTATGTTTTTTCACACACAACATTATAAAATTAGCAGAGATATTAATATATTTTAGGAAGAATTTTAGAAAATTTTAGATTAAAATAATACATATGTATACATACATATATGTACACATTATTTTAATTAAAAATATATTGTATATTTTTAATTAAAAATAATTAAAGTTTAAAATTACATAAATTAGTATTTTTAATCGACTACTGGGCTATACTAATCTTATATACTATATATCAAAACTATTAAGTGGAAAATTGTTTTTCAGTTGCAATAATAAGATTCACATTATTATAAATTTTATGTTCTATTTTCTCTAATATATATTAAGGGTATAAGTATATAAATACATATTGAGTCTGTAGGACTATGGGTCTTTTCTCGTTTTATAATGTATAATTATGTTTAATGTGTTTGTTTTGTTTCTTAATCTCTCTTTATAGTGTGATAGCTTTTTTTTAATTATTTTAGCTTAAGTTTATTGAAGTTTTCGTGCAGTCTCTGTTGAGTGGTATGTTTTTCTCTCTATTCTTTGTTTCTCAATGTTTTTTTCTTATTGCTCTGTTCTAGTTAATGTTGTTTTTTATTTACTAAAATAATTTATTTAGAATTAAATAGGAGCCTCGCTCTGCTTCAATATTCGTGGAGCTTGTTGGTTAAGATATATGCACTTGGAGCGACTAACTCATTATCTCTCTTCTCAAAATATTTGACATAGTTATGCAATATTCTCTCCTCTTTAGAGCTCCCCGGTAATACATAATAAATCGTTGCTAAAACTTCTTGTGAACATTTCCCTTTATCTGTTTATTAAACTGCCACTGTATTTGATATCCATTCAAAAAAATATTAGTCCAGCATATAATATCTCAAACAGCTATATACCTCATATATCTCTGTCTCATCTCTCCGTGCCTCAGAAACTATACTCACTATAGTTGGGACTGGATGTGGTGATTTATAGTGTGTGTGTGTGCAGTAAATGGTCAGCAGGATTTGTTTGTTTGAGCGATAGTTGCTTGCTTGAGCTCGCGGATTTCGCTCTTGCTTGGCACACCACAGGCCGGAGTGCACGTCATACGGAGTGCCAATGGCTGCAATCTCGGCTCACTGAAACCTCTGACCTCCCCGTCAAGCGATTCTCCTCTGTCAGCCTCCCGAGTAGCTGGGATTACAGGAACAACCACCCATGCCTCAGCCTAAGTTTTTTATTTTTAGTACAGAGGGGAGTTTCACCATGTTGCGTCAGGCTGGTCTCAACTCCTGACTTCAGGTGCCTCCACCTTGCCATGGCCTCCGGAGTGCTGCGGATTACGGCATGAGCCACCACGCCCTGACTAATGTAAGTTTTTAAAGTATTATTAAGTTAGAAATGTTAATCTTACAGAGAATTCCTATGTAATTTTAAATGTATGGACTTCTTTATTAAAATCATTTAAAAAATGAAAGTTCGAACTAATTGAGCAAATGACATGGGATTTAATACAAAAGAGAACTATGGGTACACGAACTTAATTAAATGGCATTGCTTTGTGAAAAATCATAATTTGTTTTGTATTGGTACCAAAGGCAGAATAATAGAACTATCTGCTTCTGCTTTGATGGCTTTTTATTTCTGAAAATTTAATGTCACTTTTAAAAGTGAATTAAAAAATATTTATGTAATATATTTTAAAGTTCTAGACAAATCACATAGGCCACTTAAAAAATGGCAATTAACCAGATTTTGTTAACAATAGACTAGGAGCCTATACATATGCAGCTAATTGGAATATAAGCTATGCTATAATTTTTAAACTTTAATGAGTAATATCTATTTAATGAAATAATATCTATCATTTGGTTGCAAAGAATATAATTAGTTTTGCCATTTTTAAATATGATTCTATTGATCAATAATTAACATTAATTAACATAGAGTACACAGTACATTATTAAATTTTATAATTTGATAAATTTAGTTATATATAAACCTGTGAAACCATCACCATTGTCAAGATAATCAATATATACATCACTCTATTTATTTTTGCTTTAAAATTATATTGAAGAGATGCCACTATTTAAAAAAAAATATTCTCATGTATAATCATGTAGTTAGAAATTTTCAGTCCTCTTCATTATTTCGTGTAGACACAGTTTTGAAGCAGCTTCATTGTCTGAAGTATTACCTGGAGTTCTTTGTCTCACGACCAAGGAAAATAAGGAGAATGGGCACCAAGGGTGAGTTTGGAGCAAAAGTTTAATAAGCAAAAGAGGAAAGTTCTCCACAGCGGAAAGGGGGCCCAAAAGAGTGGTGTCAATTATGAGGCTGAGTCAGGGGTTTTTAAGCACTGAAAAGAGGAAGAATGTCCTGACTGGTCTGCAGGCCATTTTGGACAAAGTACCACTAAGAAAGAGGTATGAGAGTGTGAAGAACCAATTGGAGGCTGAAGTGAATGCTAGGCTCGGGACCTTGGCCCAGGACCAATCAGGGGCTGAAGTAATAATTCACCCTATGTAAATGAAGGCTTAGCCTGCACCAATTATGGAAAGAGCGGCATATGCAAAATAGGTGAAAAGTAAAAGATCAATAGGTGAAAGGTAAGAGATTAAGGTGAGCCAAGGAGAGATAAATGTGTCCAAAAAAGGGTGGAATTTGTTCATCTGGGTTCAAATACTGTTTCCGTTCAAGGACATGGGCTCTATTCTTATCTGGGGCCTGCATTTTTATTTTCAGGCTGTTCTTTGGAGGAATTTTGCAAGGACCCACACCCTAACTGCCTGCCTGCCAAGTTTTTTATTTTCTTCTTTCTCAGTTTGATTTGGTATAATTTCCTTCTTACTGAAAAGTTTTAGTTAACATTTCAATAAATTTCTATTGAATCAATTTTTCAAATAACTGCTTTCTTCTGTATCTATGTATTTAATTTATTTAACATTAATTATTGAAATAGATTCTCTTAAAGATTACATAATATTTCTTTAGAAAGAGCTATCTCAAATTTATAATCTTTGGTGACACATCTCTGATTACTCCTGGCATGCTGTATGAATGAAGAATAGAGAGAATGGGATTGTGTCAGCAGGCATTTGCAGAGTGTGCAAGCAATGAGGCAGGTATCGATGGCATTCGCTTCACCACTTATTGAATGCCCCTTATTTTGACATTAGTCCCATCTATTATTTTTCTGAGGCTGTGCTTTTGGTAGTGGTAGTGGTTGAAAAATGGTTTATATGGGGGAAATATTGTCTAAATTTGCAGTCAGTTTTCCTTTGTCAAGTTATGGTTTAGTAATTTAGTTCAATTTGGACGGCATGTTATAAGAATGTATAGGCTGGGTGAGGTGGCTCATGCCGGTAATCCCAACACTTTGGGATGCTGAAGCAGGTGCATCACCTGAGGTAGGGAGCTTGAGACCAGCCTGACCAACATGGAGAAACCCTGTCTGTACTAAAAACACAAAATAGCCGGATGTGGTGATGTGTGCCTGTAATCTCAGCTACTCAGGAGGCTGAGGCAGGGGAATTGCTTGAACCCGGGAGGCGGAGGTTGCAGTGAGCCAAGATCGCGTCATTACACTCCAGCCTGGACAACAGGAGGGAAACTCTGTTTCAAAATAATAATTAATAATAATAATAACATAAATAAAAAATTAAAATAAAAAAGAATGTCTCAAAGTTTTTAGCACATTGTCATTCTTCATTTTCTACTCTAGATGAAGCTTCAAGTGCTAGAAGGTAAATCTGTAGGTATAAATAGAAATACTAATATAGAATTATATAACTTAAAATAACTAAATCTCAGTAAACCTTCCTTCATAGAGTTTGTTTTGATTTGATGTTAAGAGGGATACCAGAAACAAATACTACTATGAAAAAGAATGGCCATGTCTATTTTACTTATATTTATAAAAAATCAGAAAATAAAGATATGACTTTAAAAGAAGAAAAAAATAGTGGTTTTTCCAATGAGGATGATTGTTCTAGGGATTATGAATCACAGATGCTTAATTGATTAATTTCACCAGAATGTATGGTATATGTATGGAACAAAGTAACAAGTGCTGAATATATAGAGATAATGTGATTTTCATTATTAATTTTGGCACTATCCCTTAATGTGTACGATATTGTTCATTGCCATTTAACTTATTCATTTATGTATTCTAAAACTTTAGTTAAGATTTTGCCATCTGAAAGTTATAATTAGACTATTTTGCTTATTATTCTTTATCATTTTAACAGCTCATTGCTTTCAGGAGAACGGAGATTTATTTTTAATACTAACCTCTTAGCACTCCAGTGGCATTCTCTGTGACTTTTACTTTAAACATCACTTGCTTCACTAATAGCAATGAAGCCTTTGCAGATGAAATCAATATGTCACCCTTTTAATTCTAAGTTGAATAAGATGATTTTTTTCCAAGAAAAATCTGTCTTTATTTTAATTTCAAAGATGTCACATAATTATAACAAACTAATTATCTTATAAAATGTCTTCAGTATGTGTCAGTTACTGAGAAATATTAAAAAATATTGTATTACTTTAACATAAAATTAAGAAATAAGATTGAGACAGTTACCTGAAGCAAAGATTTATCTGATACTCTAAAGCAATGAATATTGAATTAATATGGAATTGTGCACAATGTCATAGGACAGGAGACACGGTTGGGTATATCAGGACAACTCTATATTTCACTAGTGTGCCATTTTAAGGAGAAATGGGCATACGAATGAATGTTGAATGCAAACAATTAATTTCATAGATAAATAAATTTTATCTGGAAAACTGCATTGAGAAAGTATTATATGGAAAGTGAATTATAGTGATATAATTTGAATTTAAAAGCATTTATTTTATGGCAAACAAAGTGGAACATTAAAAATTATTGGGATTTTAAATAAAATCAACACATTCCTAAAGTCTGGCAAATAATCCTGAAAAATTGCAGACTTATCAAAATTATTTGAAGGATATGCTCATATGTGTATCTTAAAAATATCACAGGTAGTTGCTGAAATATTTCACTGTATTTACTTCAATTTTAGGATAGGCAAGGAAATCTCTTTGGAAAAGTGACACTTGAATATAAACCTGAATGTAAGCGCACTAGTCTAAGCTCAGTAAGTTTAATAAACATGAGAAGTGGTGAGAAAGAGAGAGAAGAAGCAGCAAGATGAGTGTGGTGAGTGAGGGGGAGCAATCAGACTGGCTGTGTAGATCATTGTAAGGACTTTGACTCTTACCCTGAGTAAAAGAGAAAGCCATTAGTAGGTTTTGTGCAAAGAGTGGCATGATCTGACATATATTCAATACTCATTTTGCAGAAGGTTCTTTTTTTCCTTAGGTTTATGCAACCATCAATCTACACAGTTAAATTTCCAAATGCACATGAATTCCCAAAATTCTTGATACCAATTATATATCTCAAATTTATATAATCTACCCACAATTTCTAGAATTTATATGACCAAAAGTATTATATAATTTTTATACAGCCAGAAGATACAGTTTTACAAACATGATTCTGCAAAGATACTTTAGTCAGAGTTTTCTTTAATACTGTAGAGCAAAAGTTAAATACCAAATTAGAAAAGCCATTGATTGAAAACTTTGTACTTACACAAAAGAGGTCTGAGATATCAATTCAATGCCTTTACGTAAATCCTTCATAATTTATACAAGCTGCCAAGAATTATTATTAACATTTATTTCACATTTACTTCTATAGCTACTGATTTTTATATACCAGAAGATGGTGAATATTTGTCTTATGACTTTTCCCTAAAATGTTTATAGTTTCAGCTTGCTTTTAGATCTATCTCATTTTAACAGAAGTGTGTGTGTGTGTGTGTGTGTGTGTGTGAGAGAGACAGACAAGGTTCAAATTCATTTATTTGATATGTGGATATCCAGTTGTTTCAGCTCCATTTCTTGTAAAAAATATTTCCCCATTAAATTCTTTTAGCACTTTCATTAAAAAACAATTAATCTTGTGTTCATTTATTTATAGGCTTGCTCTTATTTTAACTGTATAAAGAAATATATTTGTATAAATGGAAATAAAAATGTCAAGAAACTTTAAACCAAATTCATTTGGATGACATAGATTGAAAATATTAANTTATATATAAAAATTATCTGTAGGACTATGGTCTTTCTCGTTTATAATGTATTATTTAATGTTTTGTTTTATTTTAATCTCTCTTTTGTCTTTTTTTAATATTTTGTTAGTTTATTGAGCTTCTCAACAGTCTTTAGTATAGTTTGATCTAGTACTTTGTTTCTCAAGGTTTTTGGTCTTTATTGCGGTAGAATTTATTTACAAAAAATATATTTTGAATTAAAATATAGTGACTTTTATTAAATATTTACATAACTATTTCAAAAATTTGGAATGTTAATGAAATTTTATCTTTAGAAATCCATGTACATACATATATAAATGTTGTAAACTTTGTGAACATTTCCTAATTATTTATAATACTGCACTGATATTTGATATCCATCAAATATTAGTCCCAGTAATATTTCAAACAGCATAAACTATCTTCAATATATATAATGGCTGATTGATTAATTTATAGTATAAATTTTTAACAAACAGTAAATGTAAGGATTTGTTTGTTTGTTTGTTTTGAGATGGAGTTTCGCTCTTGTTGCACAGGCTGGAGTGCAATGGTGCAATCTCGGCTCACTGAAACCTCTGCCTCCCGGGTTCAAGCAATTCTCCTCTGTCAGCCTCCCGAGTAGCTGGGATTACAGGAACCCCCCACCATGCTCAGCTAGTTTTTGTATTTTTAGTACAGAGGGAGTTTCACCATGTTGGTCAGGCTGGTCTCAAACTCCTGACCTCAGGTGCTCCACCTGCCATGGCCTCCCAAAGTGCTGGGATTACAGGCATGAGCCACCACGCCTGGACTAAATGTAAGTTTTTAAAATATGATTAAGTTAGAAATGTTAATCTTACAGAGAATCCTATGTAATTTTAAGATGTATTGACTTCTTTATTAAAATCATTTTAAAAAATGAAGTTCAGAACTAATGAGCAAATGAATGAATTTAATAACAAAAGAGAACTATGGTTACAGAACTTAATTAAATGGCATTGCTTGTGAAAAATCATATTTGTTTTGTATTGGTACCAAAGAGAATAATAGAACTCATCTGTTCTGTTTGATGCTATTTTATTCTGAAAATTTAATTCACTTGTTAAAAGTGAATTAAAAATATTTATGTAATATATTTTAGTTCTAGACAAATCACATAGGCTTAAAAATGGCAATTAACAGATTTTTGTTAACAATAACTAGAGCCATACA
>NW_016822687.1:0-15225 GCF_001698545.2 Rhinopithecus bieti | reverse complement strand
TGGAAGAAATAAAATAACCCTTTTGAAAGGTCAAATTTTCATTTTCTACCAGTCAGCATTTTAAAATTTCTCTCAATATTAATTAGTTTGAAAAGATTAATTCATAATGTTTGTTGAAACACCCAAAGAAAATATTTACCAGGTCATTTTGAAAGAAATATGCTCATTTTTATGCAGATTACTGCTGATTATCTGCTGAAAAAATGTTTAAATCAAATTGTCTTCTGTGATCAGTTATTACAGTTGCAAGCAACATCTACTGAAATCATTTAATATAAAATTTTTATTAGGGCATTTTTTGTCATTTCTCTATGGCCTTTAAAGATTTGACATTTTAGGAAATACAACATCAATCAAACGTGTAAATATATACTTAATCATTTTCTGTTTATTTTTCACACTATCAAAACAGTATTCCTTTTGGTAATGCTATATTAACTAGACTTTAGATATCATTTTGTGTGTGTTACAATTATGTGATATGTTTAAACAACTAATGAAATCAGTTTATATTCATTTATTAGGATATTATTTTTTCAAATGCAAATAATTATAGATTTTTTTTTGAACTGTGGTTTTTACACTTTGGAGATATTTTAGATTCAGTGTGCAAATGATTTGACATTATCTTCTGATAGATCTGGCTCAGGGATCATTTATAAAACATTTATGTTCTAGGCACCACCAAAGTTCTGGAAGTACAGTTGTTAAACAAAATACCTCCAAAATATGGGGAGTAGGCAGAAAATAAGCAATTATGTACATAAAATAAATTCAGATGGAAATAAAAGTCACACATAAAGCAGGGTGATATGATAGAAAGCAGTTTGGGATGAGGTAAGGTTGCTTTAGATGGACAGTTAGGTAAAAAATCTTCTGAACACTGAGGAGAGAACAGAATAACAGGAAGAAACTCTCTGTTAAATAATCTAGGCAAAAATTATTCCAGATAAAGGGAATAATATTCAAAAACACTTAATTAGGGGTAGCTTGGCAGAGTCGGAATTCATAGAGGAGGAGGCTATGTGAAGCTTAGTGGGCCAGGGAAAGAAAGGCAACAGATGAGGCTGGAGATTTTTGTGTATTAAAGTCTTTTCTTTTGGAGACACATATTGAGAGGCCATGATAAGTAATTTGAATTTGATTCCAAGTTCTATGAGAAGCTACTGGAAGATTATGTGTAGGGAAATAAGATGATCTGGTTCATATTATAGAAGATTATTTTAGCTGCAGGAAAAGAAAGTATAGAAGTGCAAGAGTGAATGCGTAGACACAAGAGAAACTATTGCAGAAACAAAGACTAAATAAAATATTGGTTTATTATAAAATTATCTCAATGGGGATAGAGAGGAAGAAAAATCAAGGACTACACTCTGGTGTTCACGTAAATAAGACTTGTTGAGGATTGGACTTAGCGAGTGAGAGTAAAAAGAACAAACAATTATAATTGCTAGGTTTTTAATTTGAATAATTAAATGCTTTTGAAAGAGATTAAAAAGGAAATATGATGGGCTGAAAGGTGGAGGTGGTTGGAGAATTAATCTTGCAACCATTAAGATTAATACAATTAATACATAGTGCTGTTGTCAAGGTTAGATGCACAATATTGGAGTCACCGGCATCATTCAGTATAAAGCCACAGGGCTGGTTGAGATCCTCAAGAAAGAGTATATAAATAAAGGGGAAAACAACTCCAGATACCATTCTTTAATTTGAGGTGTTACATTAAGAGCCTTATTTGTGCAATAAATTCCAGGCATTATCTGGATTTAATCAAATTGCCATTGACCTAGTATTTATGATCTTGTTTATTGAGCAATAATTATAATAGCTAAAATACACTAGAAGGTTATTATGTTCCCAGTAGTGTCCTAAGTGCTTCGCTTATTTGAACAAGGTGAAGTTCTGTGGTATGTTTTAAAATTAGCCCCATTTAAAAGATTGACCAAACCAGGATAGATAGAATACATAACTTTGTCAAAAGCGTTTACTTAGTAAGTGGTAGAACCAGGACGAGGATCTAAGCAGTTTAACACCAGAGCTCACTACCTCATTCTACTTCAAAAGTTACGTTTGCTTAGTACACATATTGGGCTTAGTGCATATATTACCCTCCCTAAGACCCAGTAGCAACATTCCTGGAGACACTTAAATTTTTGTTAGGTAGATTTTAGAATCGGTTTCTGGCCGTGCGCGGTGGTTTACGCCTGTAATCCCAGCACTTCGGGAGGCCGAGGCGGGGGGATCACGAGGTCAGGAGATCGAGACCATCCTGGCTAACACAGTGAAACCCCGTCTCTACTAAAATACGAAAATTAGCTGTAATTTAGCTAATTAAAAATTAGCGGGCGCCTGTAGTCCCAGTTACTCAGCAGGCTAAGGCAGGAGAATGGCGGGAATCCGGGAGGCAGGGCTTGCAGTGAGCCGAGATCGCGCCACTGCACTCCAGCCTGGGCGACGGAGCCAGACTCCGTCTCAAAAAAGAAAAAAAAATCTCTTTCTAATTTTCTACCTATATCCACACCTGCTGCACTTTGTGAGCTAAGTTTGTGGCTTAGCTCCTTATATCAAGTTGTGACATATATTACCCCTCCCCTGAAACTATGAGATCTATGTGATTTACTCTGGCCAGTACAATATAAATAGAATATTGCTATTGAAAGAAATATAGATCAACGGTAAGTTGATTAATTTCAGATTCTACTCGGAATTCAATTATGCCTATAGGATCTTAATGTAATACCTCAAATTAAAGAATTTTATATGGACTCTCTTTTCTTTTCTATGTAGTAGAAGTTGTAATGTGATAGACTATGCCTTAAGAGTCTTTTCATGCTCTTGTTCTCGCTGTCAAAATCTTGCTATCACCAAAAAACAAGCCTGCACTAGCCAGTTGGAGATTAAGAAAACAGATGGAGGCAAACTCAACTGTCCAAGCTGAGGTCATTCTAAATCAGCCCAAAGACAACAGGATCCTCAACATATGAGACAGCCCAGCCAAGATCATCACATTTGCCCGCCTAATTCACTCACAGCTGATCACAAATAAATGAGTGAGCTCAGCCAAGAACAGAAAGTCTGCTCAGCTGATCTCATTCTCACTAAATAATATATTAATTCATTTACTCATTGAAAGTTACAGAAAAACCTGTAACTTTTAAATAGATTTTAAATTTTGTTTAATCCAGGAATAAAATGAAAAGTCATAATATTTAGCTAAATATATAGATATCTTTCTTCTGCTTAAATAACAATACATTAATATTGTAGTAAATTTCAACACAGATATTTATAAAATAAAATGAAAAGCAGGTAACAAATCAAATTGAATGTTAAATTTATAAATAATTATTGTTTTACATATCAGATATAATATTGATGACACAACTTTTTCATTCAATATTTGATCATATTAATAATTTTATTGAAGTAAAGTTGGATTCCCTGACTGTATTTATTTGCAATTCTTGATTATTTCTATGGCTTAAACATTTGCTCTTTGTAAATTGTTAATTAATTTTCTCTACTTAGATTTCTTAGCAATAGTTTCATGCTGCTGTTCAGTTTGCAATAGCCTTTAATTATTGTGATTAAGAATCCTGTTAAATTTTGTGAAAATATATTCCCAGGTATTCTTTCTTAACTCATTAAATATGTACAGCATTAATTAATTCTTTTAATATTTGTTCATATGTGTGTGTGTGTATATATATATGCACACACACACATATATATATTTGAGACAGAGTCTCATTCTGTCCTCTGTCACCCAGGCTGGAGTGCGGTGGCATGATCCTAGCTCACTGCAACCTCTGCCTCCCAGACTCAAGTGATCCTTCCACTTCAGCCTCCCTTGTAGTTGGGACTACAGATGCATGCCACCACATCAGCTAATATTTTTTGTATTTTTGTAGAGACGAGTTTTCACGGTGTTGCCCAGCCTGGCCTCAAACTCCTGTACTCAACAAATCCTTCCACCTTGGCCTCCCAAAGTACTGGGATTACAGATGTGAGCCATCATGCCCAGCCTGTTCTAATATTTTTTGCATAAAATATTTTCATTTTAAATAAATCAAATCAAACAATTAATGTTTACTACTTTTTTTAATTTTCAAATTTTGATCCCATTTACATCTACTTAACCCATATTTAATTTGTTTGTAGGTATTATGTTTAGTGATTATATGAATTGAATATTTTTCTGGTTACTAGCAATCAGTTTGCCTAACTCAAGTCATTGAATCATTGCTCTGTGAATGTTTACATTGCCCTTATACCAAAGAGTTAATATATACTAGGAACTTTTGCTGACTTGCATTTTATACATTTTTTGACTCATGTATTTCACTTAAGCAACATCTCATTCTTTTAAGCGTTACAGATTTTTGCATAATTGAAAATAATTTTACTGAGGTGTAGTTTATATATGATAAAAATCACTCTTTGTAAATATAAAATGTATTAAGTACAAGAATTTAACCAGCATTATAATCAAAATATAGGACAGATACAACCCCAAAATACCTTTTAACTCCTTTGAGCTGCTCTCTTCTGAGCTGTTCTCCTCCTCCAACTCAATCATATATATGGTTTCTGTCACTATACTTTTGCCTTTTCCAAAATATCATGTAAATGTACTCACACATTTTAGTTATCTTTCCTTGACTTCTGTCACATAGTGATATGGTTTGGCTGTGCCCTCACACAAACTGTGGTTCCTGCAATTCCAATGTGTCATGGAAGGGAGCCAGTGGGAAGTGACTGGATCATGGAGTTGGTTTCTCCCATGCTGTTCTTGTGATAGTGAGTGAGTCTCATGATACCTGATGGTTTTGTGAGCATCTGATGTTTCCCCAGCTTGCACTTACTCTCTCTCCTGCTGCCCTGTGAAGAGGTGTCTTCCATCATAATTGTAAGTTTCGTGAGGCTTCCCCAGCCCTGCGGAACTGTAAGTCAATTAAACTTATTTTCTTTATAAATTACCTAGTCTCAGATATTTCTTCATAGTAGCATGAGAACAGACTAATAAACCTAGTATTATGCTTTCAGATTTATGGATATTTTTGCATGTTTCAGTCATTTGTGTATATTTATTTTTAAATAATATTCCTTTATAAGAATAGATGGTGATTTGTTATCTGTTCAACAGTTAATGGACTTTTGGGTTGCTTTTTGTTAGGACTATTATCTAAAAGTTATAAATATTTATATGCCACTTTTATGAACATATGATTTTCACTTTTCTTGGGGAAATACATGAGATTGCTGGGTCATATGGCAATCGCATGTTTAATTTTATGAGAACTAGCCAAAGTCTTTGCAAAGTGGCTATACCATTGTAAATTACCAGAAGCAACGTGTAAGAATTGTAGTTTCTGCACAGCCTTGCTAACACTTATCATGTTCAATCTTTTTGATTTTAGCCATTCAAGTGGGTGTGAAGTAATATCTCATTATGGTTTTAATTTCATGATCAACAAAGTTGGTTAACTGTCAGTGTGTTATTAGCAATTAGTATATTTTCTTTTGTGAGCAATTCATTCAAATTTGAGAATTGCTTACGTATTCTTGGTATAATTTTTTGACAGAAATATGTTTTTTGACTACTTCTCCCAATCCATGCCATATATATTTGTTATTTTCCTAACAGTGTCCTATGATAAACAATGCTTATTTTTCAACAAAATATTGCAAATAGTAAACCAGATAAATAAAAAGATAACCACATCCAGGTCCACTACAGTAAAATGGTTGAAGAAAATAAGATGAAAAACTTAGACACAATTAGATAAAATGATAGACTACCCTCAATTGAGCATCAATAAAATTGAGAGCTAATTTCCAAACAGAAACCATGTGTATTAGTTTTCTCTTGTTACCATAGTAAATCACCACATACTTAGTGCTTTAAAGCAACACAAATGTATTGTATCTCCATAGGTAAGAAGTCTAGGTTGGTTCATCTGGTTTCTCTGTCAAGTGTTTCACAAAACTGAAATCAGTGTCAAATGCTGTCCTGGTATTAGTAGAGTCTGGGAAGAAACAAGTTCATTCAAGTTGTGGCAGAATCAAATTCCTTTCAGTTGTAGGACTGAGGTCTTAAATTCATGTTGGTTTGTCAGTTTAAGGGTGCCCTTATTTGCTAGGAGCCTCTCTCTCATCCTTGCATGTGGGCCCTGACAAATCAGAGTCAATAATGGTGCATCAGATTCTATGTTTGTAATCTCTCTGAACTTCCTTTGTGCCAACCCTCTTCTGTCTTTCTTCTTCCATAACATATTTCTGACTCATCTGCCTTCCTCTTCTGCTCTTAAACATTTAACTGGGCCCACCTGGATAATCCAGGGTAGTCTCAGTAATTTAAAGGCTACCACTAGTATCAGTTACATCCTCACAATCCCTTCACTTAAGCACCAAGATTGTGATGGATTGAACAATGAGTAAACAAGAATCATTAGAGGACATCTTCAAAATTCTTCCTCCCACATCATAGAAGACAACCAGATGGTATCTTCACAAAATAATTATCAAAAAGCTTGAATGGAGTTTGACAAGAAAAAATATCCATATGACCAATACACATATTAAAAAGAATTCAATTTTATTAGTCATCAGTGAAATGCAAATTACACCAAAAGCCAATAATAACCTACTTCCAACTGGGTTTAAAAAGACTGTTAGCACCAAGTTGTGATGAATGTAAAACAACTAACATATTGCTAATGGGAGTATTAATTGGTAAAACTACTTTTAAAAACTGCTTTATATTATCACATAGAGTTGTATAGATAACCTTGGATCAGCAATTCCACATCCAGATATACATTATCCCCAAATTCTGATGTACATTTACTAAATAATTTGTATAGGAATATTTCAAGCAGAATGTTTCATAATATTCTAAAATAAAAAAAAAAACAGAAAAATCCACATTTTGGGATATTCATATAAGGAAATGAAATATTATGGCAAGAATGAAAAATCTACAATCATATGCAACAATATAGATGAATCTCACAAACATAAACATATGCCAAAGTGGTCAGAAATGAAACAATATACTATACAATTTTATTTATATAAAGTATAAAAAGAGTAAAATGTGTTGGATTTTTAAAAAGTTTTAGAAGACTAACAGAGATCATGGTGGGTTTGTAAGAAGACACATGGGAATTTGGGGAAGTTTGTATTTTGCTTCTTACTTAAATGTTGTTTTTAATTTGAAGAATTCATCAAGCTGTATTTTCTGTTGTACTTCTTAATGTATATTAACATTTAATACAATGTAATGCAATTGTAATAAAATTTCGTACAATTTTTTTTTTTATATTATATTGTATTTTTATTTTATTTTATTTTATTATTTATTTATTTTTTTTTTTTTTATTATTACTTTAATGTTCTAGGTACTTATGTGGCATAACGTGCCAGGTTGTTACATATGTATACTTTATGCCATGTTGGGTGTGCTGCTACCCATCAACTCGTCAGCCCCCATCAATTTCATCATTTATATCATGTATACTCCAATGCAAACAAGTCTAAAATAATCTATTTCCCTCCTCCCCTCCCTCCCCATTGATAGCCCCAGTGCGTGGATGTTCCTTCCCGAGTCCAAGTGATCCTCATTTGTTCATTCCCACCTATGAGTGAGAACATGCGGTGTTTGGTTTTCTGAGTTCTTGTGATTAGTTTGACTAAGAATAGTTGGTTATCCAGCTACATCCATGTCACTACCAAGGACGTCAACTCATTCCTTTTTTTATGGCTTGCTAGTTATTCCATGGTGGATATATGTGCTACATTTTTCTTATCCAGTCTGGTCACAGATGGACATTTGGGTTGATTCCAAGTCTTTGCTATTGTGAATAGTGCCGCAATAAACAATTTTAATATAATACTCTAAAACATTACAACATTCAAATATCTAAAGGTAGTAGAGAATGTAGAAAAGCAGGCAGAAACTGCAATAAAAAAATTGCATGTAGGAAAATATACCTGTAGATCTTCCTGTTTTATCTTCTTTCTCTCCCTCTCCCTGACTTTCTCCAACATTCTAAATACTAACTCTCCTTGGTCCTCAGACTGACCTCTGAACTATGTAGTATAAGGAAAGATAAAAAAAAAAAGCATAGATAATACAAAATAACTGACCTGAAATTTATAATGCCAAAACTTCTAGTGCTAAAAATATGAAATTAATAGATCACCTAAAAAACATTTTAGAAATAAAAAAATATGAAAGAGTTGTTAATAAAATTGTATCTATAGAAGTAACTCAATATGAAGAACAAGAAAAAGTAGACCTATAGCAATAACAAATAAAGGAACAGAGGCTTAGAGACCTGTGAGACAAAATTAAGTGATCTAAGAAACGTGCATTGGAGTTGCAGAAACAGAAACTAAAGACATCAAAACAATTATTTTAAGAAGCACTATGTAGAGGAATATGAAGACGTTGGATTGGGTAATAGACAGGAAGCAAAGAAATTGAAACTGTAAAATGTAAAAATTGTAAAAATAAAAAATTAAAGATGATTGTATATATATACACACACATAAATATGTTAGAATATATATATTTAGTGATCTCAAATTTTCATTTTCATTATTTTACATTTACTGTGTTTGTGTGTGGGTGTGTGTGTATTTGCCTGTGTGTGATTTTTTCCTAGAAGTAGCCTGAACAAAGGGAAAAGGACAACTGGAAGAAAATGTGGTATTTATTTTCAAATGGGAAAGTCATGGATATGTATGTGGATGTATACATAAAAATGTATACTTACATATGTATATATCATAGACAATTACATATATATATATGGATACATTCATACATACTGGTTATGTTTGTGTATATACACACATACATAGGCATACATATTCATGACTTTCCCATTTGAAAATAAAGTAATTATTATATACGGCATTGTCTTCCATTGCCCTTTTCCCTTTTTTCAGGCTGCTTCATTGAAAACAACATCAGTAGGACAAATGGTTAAAAAATAAAAAAGAGAGTATAATTGTAAGACCAAATACTTGAACAGGATGGGAAGAGTAGGTGGGGTAAAAGTCACAGAGTTTAATGCTGAGCTGTGCCCCATCTTCCACCTGAATTTGGCCTAATGCAGCTGCAACTGCCACCTAGCCAAGGAGAGAAGGAGAAGCCAGGCTCTGGTGGACATACCTAGAATAATGCCCACTGCCATGCTATGGACTGTGGGGAGACCAAGACATGAGTGGAACACACTCCCCACAGCTTCTTGCTCACGCTGCTTGCTTGAGAGGGCCCCAGCCTTTCTGGTCACAAGCCCACAGCTAACACCATTTTGAAAGTTTAGACACATTGTTTGGTGACCTGGCAGCCACCGCCATAGCAGCCATTTTAGTCTCAGGCCAGAGATTGGAGCACTTGCTCTGAAATGAAGGATGGGCCCACAGCCAGATTTAAGGAGTGAGTGTGGAGAGTGACCTAGCAGTAGGCTCTGGAATTAGGCTAAAAAGCAGTATCTTGCCAATCCCCTTTTATATTTTTGTTAAAACAAAACCTAAGATTATTTTATTTCTAGGAGGCTTTGTGTTAAGCCTTTATCTGTCTAATTTTTATTTTAAACATAGGTAATTCTACTATTTTGTAAACATAATTAAATTTAAATCGCTTCTGCTTTCAGCTAAATTTTCTTTGAAAATTATTTTGGTGGTTTAACCAGGATTTATTTTGTTTTATATTAAATAAATACTATCCTCCAATTGGCCACATATTGGTCAAGCAAGGCAGGTCTTCTTTAATCTATGATCTAGAAATATGTACTGTATCTTTTTGAATAATGGCCTCAAAAAGATATGTCTAATACTCCTATTTGGAACCCACGAAGGTGACTTTATTTGGAAAAAAGTTACCTTGCTGATATAATTAAAGTTAAGCAACTAGAGTTGAGATTATAAGAAAGAAAAAGAGGACATGTAAACAGAGGAGATGCAGAAAAGAAAGCCATGTGAAGAAAGAGGGAGAGATGGGAGTTTTGCTGCCACAGCCAAGGAATACCTGAAAATACTAGGAACTAGAAGAGTCCCCAAAACGTTCTCCCCTTGTGACTTTCAAAGGTAGCCCTGCTAACATTATGATTTTGAACTTCCAGCGTCAGGAATTATAAGACAAAAATTTCTGTTGTTTTAGGCTACCAAGTTTATGGTAACTTCTTGCTGCAACCTTAGGAAACCAATGCATGTATTCTGAGTGAGATCTCTTCCAAATGCAGTGTGATTTGTGGTCCATAGGTTCTCTATTCCAATTGGGGGCAAGGAAAATTTATTACTATCTTAGACTTATCCATTCCTGTCAATTCTTCATTCCAGATTTTGGGAATCTCAAAAGGTAGCACAATGATAGAAAACAACTAGAAACTTTGGAGACAAAGTTTGAAATTACAGTTTTAACCTTCCTAGCTCTGTGACCTTGAATGTGTTTCTTAATATCTCTTTACCTATGTTTCTACACCAGTAAGTGGCAATAATGACTGTACCTACCTTATATGTTGTTATAAACAACATATAAGTACTCTGAACAGTATCTAGTACATAATTATTGCTATTATAATTGGGATAGTCATTTAACTAGTATGATTTTGTACCTGAATAGGAGAACAGTTATTTGAAAGATAAAAATTTCACTGAGGATGAAAATCATAATCTTTATTCTCTTTTAGCATAGCCTACTGAAGTGTGACGGTTGATTAAAAGTCAATATTGTTGCTTAGGATGGTAGATGAATTGTGTCCTCTCTCTCTGCAATGGAATGAAGTTTAATCTTATAAAAATGTAATAATAAATGATATTGAAAAGAGTTGCACTTTGAAATTCAGAAAATATCTTTAAACAAATGGTTCACATTACATAAATCTTCTTAATTCCACAAATATTGAACATGAAATAGATCTAATGCCAATTTCAAAATGTAATTACCTAAAATATGTAGCACATATAATAAAGAAGTTTTGATGTTATTAAATTCAGAAAATCATCTATTTAATGCAAGACACATAAGGATTTAATATGTATAGAATTAGGGCTAATTTATATTCTTGGACAAAATCCCAGAAAGCTGTACCAGAGGTATAATATTGTCAAATTATTAACATTGTACAGAAAGACCCCAACAATTTTAGCATAATAACATATATTTGTCTAGCATATTGTAATTTCAATACATTTTAACATAGACACTATGGACAGTGAATCCTCCCAATTATCTTGTATTCTTGTACGGTAGAAGTTCATATTACTGATAGCAAAAATTAGGCTTATAAAAGTCTCTCCCAAGAATTCTTGCCCTCTGATTCATTAAAGGAAATCCTAAGTTAATTGATCATCCAATTTAATTCGCTCTACAGAATAAGTATAAACAGGATTAATAGAACAAATAGCTTATAATTTGGATAATAGTGCTATCATAGAGAATGACATTTTCCTGTTCAGTTACCTTTGGGCTAAGGCTTATTGCTCTTTTGGATACAAATTACAAGTCTCAAATAAATTGCAAGGGGCCGTCACTTTAGAGGGGTTCCAGAATCTTGAGAACTTTCATGAGCAAAGTTCTGCATATCAAGTAGATTCAGCTTAAAATGGGATCTGACAAAGGCATCAAGGAATTCAACTAAGGATTAAAGCATTGAACAAAGATTTATTGAGGACCTACTGAGTGACAGAAATTTAGCATATGTAATGGAGAACAAATGTTTTTCCTACTAGCATGAAAGTTACAGTTTGGCAAGGAAATGCCAATGTAATCTATTCACCTTATGTCTGATATTGCAACTGACTTATTAACTCAATGCAAATATCCCTTCCTCACAGTCTCTACTATCAATGTTATCTACTTAAAGGAGAAAATCAGTACCTACAGTGAACATGTTTTAAAAATATTTCATTTGAAAAAAAAAAAGCAATTAATTTTTTACCAAAATGAGAAAAAATAATTTTGTAGTGGTCCTGGCCACAAAGTTATTTATCACTATACTCAGAGTGGCATTAACAAGATGGCAAAATCGGAGTTTTCAACTCTCATTTGCCCACAGAACCTAGCATGAATGAGAGTGCATTTGGGGAATCCACCAGATAGACATCAGCACTTGGTTGGAACAAAATATCTAAAACAGATACATTAAAAGAAAGAAAACAAGCTGGGCATGGTGGCTCAGGCCAGTAATCCCAGCACTTTGAGAGGCTGAGGTAGGTGGATCACCTGAGGTCAGGAGTTTGAGACCAGCCTGGCCAACATGGTGAGACCTTATCTCTACTAAAAAATAAAAATAAATAAATAAATAAATAAAATAACTAGGCTTGGTGGTGCATGCCTATAATCCCAGACACTTAGGAGGCAAGGGTGGAGAATCGCTTGAACCCGGGGCATGGAGATTGCACTGAGCTGAGATTGTGCCATTGCACGACAGCCTGGGAGACAAAAGTGAAACTCCGTCTCAAAAAAAAAAAAAGATTCACATCACCACACTCCCCAAGGGTGGCACAGCTGAATGCCAAGAGAGAGCCCTTCAGCCCATAATAACTCCCACAAGTAAAAGCAAGAGTGTATTGAACACCCAACCATGTGAGATACTGCAAAGGAGCTGCACATTTTCCTCACTACACTTCAAAGGGCCAAAGTTTCCAATAATCATCTTATGGACTCCACCATAAACCTTTCAGGATGCATCAGCTGTGAATGCCCCCCAGTTAGTCCACGCATGCCCTCATCACTGTATGTACCCCATGCCCTTTAGAAGAAGATGGCATACATGAGCCTCTGAAAATCATATGCCCAAAAAAAGCTGACTTCAGTCTGCAGGATTGGGAGAAGTCATATACCTTGAACACTTCAAGGCACTGTTCCAGAGAAAATAAGTAGTAGGTTCTCATCACGCAGCATGGCTTTCCAGAATTGAGAGAAAAATACAATCCGAACATTCTGCCACAAAGTGAACAAGAAGAAGAGAGTAGATCTTTGGTTTTAAGTCTCATAGAATCCCTAGATAAGCTGATTGATGAAGATCTTTCTCTCCTAAAGCCAGTCAGTAAAGACCAAAGAAGGTGGCTGCTTCCTTAAATATAAACACATCAGTGTAAGATTTCAAAGGGAATAAAAAATCAAGGAAACATGACACTGGTCAAGGAACACAATTTTTCTTTTATATTCCATTGCCCCAATGGAAATCTATTAATTGCCTAATAAAGAAATTAAACAAAGATATAGATATAATAAAAGAGAACAAAACATAAATTCTTTAGCTCAAGAATACAATAAATAAAATTTTAAAATGCAATACATATCTTCAAGGACATATTTAATTAAGCAGAAGAAAGAATCTGTGAAAACAGGTAAGTCATTTGAAATTATGCAATCAGAGGAGAAAAAAAGAATGGAAAAGAGTGAAGAAAGTCTGGAATTTATGAGACATCATCAAGCAAACCACATGCGTTTTTGAAATCTCAGAGGAAAGAGATAGAGAGAGGGGCAAGAAGCTTATTTTAAAAAACAATGGCTGAAAACATCTCCAATCTTGGGAGGGATGTGGACCTCCAGAGTAAGAAACTCCAAAATCCTCCAAGCAGAGTCTATGAAAGATTACACTGAGATGTAATCAACTTTTCAAAAGTCAAAGTCTTAGATAAAATTTTTAAAGAAGCAGTAGAAAAGGGTTCATCACATACAAAAGAACTCTTCTGAGGTTACCAGTGAACTTCTCAGCAGAAATCTGGAAGGTCAGGAAAGCATGGACAGACATATCTAAAGAGCTGAAAGAAAAATCCTGCCAATGAAAAAAAACTATACCTGGATAAAATGTCCTTTAAAAATGAATGAGAAATAAAGGCTTTTCCAGACAAACAAATTTGAGGGAGTTCATTACCACTAGATATGCTTTACAAGATTACTAGAGGGAGTTTTTAAAATTAAAATGAAAGGATGCTAAGCAACAGCACAAAAGCATATAAAGGTATACTTTGCATTGATTAAGGTAAAAAGAAAATACAGAATAATGTAAAACTGTACTGGTGTCGTGTAAATCACTTTTAACTCTAGTACAAAGGTTTAAATACGAAAGTATTCTGAATAACTATAATTATAAAAATTGAATAATGAATATACAATACAAAAGGATAAAAATTGTGACATCAGTATCATAACATACAAGAAGAGGAGAAGTTGAAGTGTAGAGTTTCTATATATGATGGAAGGTAAGTTGTCACCATAAAATAGACTCATAATTATATGATGGCCTGTGTAAGCCTTGTGGTAACTACAAAAAAAAAAAAAAAAAATTCTAGTAGATATGCAAAAGATGAGGAGAAAGGAATTAAAGCATATAACTAAAAAAGGCCACTAAATCACAAAGGAAGACAGAAAAAATAAACAACAAAAAAGGAACTATAAAGTAGTCAGGAAACAGTGAAATGGCAGTTCTTAACCTATCAATACTTACTTTAAAGGTAGATTAAATTTTTCTATCAAAAGACACAAAGTGGTTGAATGGAAAAGGAAATAACACACAGAAAATAAAACAAAACAAAACAAAAGAATAAGCTAAAACATAAACTGATTACAAGATATTCATTTCAGTTTTAAGGACACACAAGGGATGAAAAAATGTACTCCATAAAATAATAACCAAAAGAGTAAGAGTAGCTATATTTCTGTCAGAAAAAAATATACTTTAAGTAAAAATTATCACAAAAAATTATTATGTAATTGTAATTTATTATCACGAAGAGTTTAATTCATCAAGGGGATGTAACAAAATATGTAGCATTCACATAGGGACATCTAAATATGTAATGCAAATATTAACAAATGTGACAGGAGATAAAAATAGCAATACAAGCACAATAGGCAAAGCAGAGAGTAGAATGGTAGCTGTCAGCGGCTGTGGGTAGGGGAAATGGGAAGATGTTGATCAAAGAGCACAAAATTTCTGTTATGTAGGATGAATAAGTTCTGAAGCTCTAATGTACAGCATGGTGACTATAGTTAATATTTTATTATGTACTTGAAATTGCCTTAGAATGTCAATCTTAATTGTTTTCATCACAGTAATTATGTGAGGTGATAGATATGTGGATTAGCTTGATTGTGCTAATCATTCACAATGTATACATATATCTAAACATCATCTCGTATGCTTTATTTTTTTTTATTATACTTTAAGTTCCAGGGTACATGTGCATAACGTGCAG
>NW_016822686.1:0-1649 GCF_001698545.2 Rhinopithecus bieti | reverse complement strand
ACCTTTTCACCATTGGCCTTAAAGGGCTCCCAAATGTCACTTTGCAGATTCCAGGAAAAGAGTGTTAGCAAACGGCCTCCTGAGGACTAAGTTGTAACACTGTGAGATGAATTCGCAAATGACAAAGAAATTTCTCAGAAAGCTTCTTTCACGATTTGAACTGATGATATTTCCTTTATCAGTGAAGGCCTTAAAGTGATACAAAGTAGCCCTTCTCAGGTTCTGCAAAGACAGTGTTAATGAACTGCTCCATGAAACATTAGTGGATCTCTGTGAGACGAATTCACATATCACCAAGAAGTTCCTAAGAAAGCTTCTTTCTAGCTTTCATCTGACGATATTTCCTCGGTTACCGTATGCTTAATTGCGCTAAGAAGTATCCATTGCAGATTTCAAGAAAATTGTGTTAGCAAACTGATCACTGAAGAGAAATGTGTAACTCTGTGAGTTGCATTCACACATTGCAATACAGTTTATCAGAAGGCTTCCTTCCAGTTTTTATCTGAGGATATTTCCTTTTACACCACAGACCTCAGACCTCAATGAGCTCTGATATATCACGTTGCAGTATCCACGACAAGAGTGTTAGCAAACTGTTCCCAGATAGGGAAGGGTGGAACTCTGTGTGATGAAGTCACACATCAGAAAGCAATCTCTCAGAAAGCTTCTCTCTAGTTATTATCTGAGGATATTTCCTTTTTCACCATGGGCCCCAGTGGGCTCCCAAATATCACTTTGCAGACTCCAAGAAAAGAGTATTAGCAAACTGCTTCTGGAGGAATAAGTTGTAACTCTGTGAGATGAATTCACAGATCACAAACAAGTTTCTCAGAAAGCTTCTTTCACGTTTTGATGTGGTGATATTTCCTTTTTCAACGTAGGCCTCAATGCGATCCAAAGTATCCCTGCTCAGGTTCCTCAAAAACAGTGTTTATGGACTGCTCCATGAAACTTAACTCTAACTCTGTGAGATGAATTCACACATCACCAAGATGTTTCTAAGAAAGCCTCTTTCTAGTTTTCATCTGAAGATATTTCCTTTTTCACTGTAGGCTTCATTGCCGTTAGAAGTATCCCATTGCAGATTTCAAGAAAAATGTGTTAGCAAACTGATCACTGAAGAGAAATGTGTAACTCTCGGAGTTGCATTCACACATCAAAATGCAGTTTCTCAGAAGGCTTCTTTCCAGTTTCTATCTGAGGATATTTCCTTTTTCACCACAGCCCTCAATGAGCTCAAAAATATCGCTTTACAGAATCCACAACTATAGTGTTAGCAAACTGTTCCAAGAAAGGGAGAGTGGAAATCTGTGTGATGAAGTCACACATCAGAAAGCAATCTCTCAGAAAGCATCTCTCTAGGTATTATCTGAGGATATTTCCTTTTTCACCATGGGCCCCAATGGGCTCCCAAATATCACATTGCACATTCCATGAAAAGAGTGTCATTGAACTGCTTCCTGAGGACTAAGTTGTAACTCTGTGAGATGAATTTACAGATCACAAAGAAGTTTTTCAGAAAGTGTCTTTCACGTTTTGAACTGGTGATATTTCCATTTTCAAGGTAGGCCTCAATGCGATCCAATATATCCCTTCTCAGGTTCCTCAAAAAGAGTGTTAAAGGACTGCTCCATGAAACATAAGTCTAA
>NW_016822685.1:0-1649 GCF_001698545.2 Rhinopithecus bieti | reverse complement strand
TCTTCTTCTTCTTCTTCTTCCTCTTCTTCTTCCTCCTCCTCTTCTTCTTCTTTCTTCTTCCACTCTTCCTCTCTCTTTCTTTCTTTATCCTTTTTGAGACAAGAGTCTTGCTCTGCTGCCCAGGCTGGAATGCAGTGCTGCAATCTCCCCTCACTGCAACCTCTGCCTTCTGGGTTCAAGCAGTTCTCTGCCTCAGCCTCCTGAGTAGCTGGGATTACAAGTGCATGCCATCACACCCAGCCAAGTTTTGTATATTTAGTAGAGTTGGTGATCTTCATCAGGCTGGTCTTGAATTCCTGACCTTATCATCCACTCACTTGGCCTCCCAAAGTGCCGGGATTACAGGTGTGAGTCACTGCACCTGGACAGGATTTGTCTTCTAATTGAAGCCACAGGATAATAGGAAAAAAAAAAAAAAACTTAGGTTTCAATTTTATTGACTGCCTTCTGACTGGGAGATATTGGACTAGTCACGTCCTCATCCACTAGTCACATATATCATCTACAGCTATATTCCTGTCTATATAAAATTGAACTAATAAAGTATATCCTCTTCACAACATTTTTTTTTCATTGAGAGATTCAAAAGAAAATATTTATGGGAAAGCACTGTGCAAATTTTGACAGCATTATCAAGATGAAATGTGGTATTACTACAGTTATTTTTCTGCTTCACTTAAAAGCTCAAGGAAAACAGTATTTTTTTTTTTCTTTTACTAAAAGAGAAGTATGCTTCTGCCTGGAATAAGTTCTACTACTAACCTCAAATTATTATTTTTTACCTAAATGAGAAATAAATGAGTTGGCCCCATTATTTTGCCCTCTGGCTTAAATGGAAAAGTAGAAAATGAACTTCTCTTTGAAAAGCATATTCTACAACATGAGGTGCAATACAATAGCACTTGGACAATTATCCAACTATCATGACCCTGAGATTGAACCTCGTATTCATAGAACTCAGTAACACAGCAGGGGCAGGGAGGTGGACCTCCTACATGAAGGTTTACACAAGTGGAAACATATAAGAACTTGATATTCTATTGGAGAGTATTCAGTCTGGTATCATTCAGTGCCCCATGATCATTTTTTGTCTCCACAGATGATTTATTTTTATATTCATGGGTGAGAGATATGTCTTCTCATGCATATAATCAAGCTCATCATACCCTTGTCAAATAGGAAGAACCAACAATACGTGACTTCTTTTTCTCTTGATTTCCCTAACACCTGCATTTCTCACTGGGTCTGATTTCAATTCACTATTCACTTGAGAGACTTCTTTACTAGGGCTGATGCAACTGTTTTTCTAACTAGACTTGAAGCCTTTCCCTGAATTTTGTAGATAACAAATTAAAAATTGATACAAAATAAACACCAAGTATGGGTAGTGTATGTGTTGGATAGCTTAGGTTGAAATCCCTGCTTCACTTTTATAGGGCTGATTGTGGATAAATTATTTAATTTCCCTATGCCTTCTCAGACTCCCATATCTATAAAATTTGGAGAGCAACAGGATCCAATTCACAGGATGCTATGAGGATTAAATGCATTACTACATAAAAAGTGATGTTTTAAAAAATCATGTATTGGATGTTTTGTTTTTCTAAGACCACCAGAGCGGGTACAAAAGAACCAGCGACTAGGCAAGG
>NW_016822684.1:5964-8274 GCF_001698545.2 Rhinopithecus bieti | reverse complement strand
AGGAGTCTGTTATTTTCTATTGTTTGGAAGAGTCTCAGAAGGAAAGGTACCAGCTCTTCTTTGTACCTCTGGTAGAATTCAGATGTAAATCCATCTGGTCCTGGACTTTTTTTTGGTTGATAGGCTATTAATAACTGCCTCAATTTCAGAACTCGATATTGGTTTATTCAGGGATTCCACTTCTTCCTGGTTTAGACTTGGGAGGTGTATGTTTCCAGGAATTTATCTATTTCTTCTAGATTTTCTAGTTTATTTGCATAGAGGTGTTTATAGTATTCTCTGATGGTAGTTTGTATTTCTGTGGGGTCAGTGGTTTTATCCCCTTTATTATTTTTTTATTGCATCTATTTGATTCTTCTCTCTTTTCTTCTTTATTAGTTTGGCTAGTGGTCTATATATTTTGTTGATCTTTTCAAAAAACCAGTTCCTGGATCCATTAATTATTTTAATGGTTTTCATGTCTCTATCTCCTTCAGTTCTGCTTTTATCTTAGTTATTTCTTGTCTGCTGCTAGCTTTTGAACTTGTTTGCTTTTGCTTCTCTAGTTCTTTTAATTGTCATGTTAGGGTGTCAATTTTACATCTTTCCTCTTTACTTTTGTGGGCATTCAGTGCTGTAAATTTCCCTCTAAACACTGCTGTAGCTGTGTCCCAGAGATTCTGGCACATTATGTCTTTGTTCTCATTGGTTTCAAATAACTTATTTATTTCTGCCTCAATTTCGTTATTTACCCAGTAGCCATTCAGGAGCAGGTTGTTCTGTTTGTTGTGCGGTTTTGAGTCAGTTTCTTAATCCTGAGTTCTAATTTGATTGCATTGTGGTCTGAGAGACTGTTTGTTATGATTTCCTTTCTTTTGCATTTGCTGAGGAGTGTTTTACTTTCAATTATATGATCAATTTTAGAGTAAGTGCAATGTGGTGCTGAGAATAATGTAAATTCTGTTGATTTGGGGTGGAGAGTTCTGTGGATGTTTATTAGGTCTGCTTGGTTCAGAGCTGAGTTCAAGTCCTGAATATCCCTGTTAATTATTTGTGCTGTCAATCTGTCTAGTATTGATGGTGGAGTGTCAATATTTCCCACTATTGTTGTGTGGGAGTCTAAGTCTCTTTGTATGTCTCTAGAACTTGCTTTATGAATCTGGGTGCTGCTGTATTGAGTGCACAGATATTTAGGATAGTTAGCTCTTCTTGTTGCATTGATCTTTTACCATTGTGTAATGCCCTTCTGTGTCTTTTTTATGTTTGTTGGTTTAAAGTCTGTTTTATCAGAGATAAGAATTGCAACCCTTGCTTTTTTTTTTTCTTTCCATTTTGCTTGGTACATATTCCTCCATCCTTTTATTTATAGCCTATTTGTGTCTTTGCATGTGAGATGCATCTCCTGAACACAGCACACTGATAAGACTTGACATTTTATCTAATTTGTCAGTCTGTTCCTTTTATTTGAGGCATTTAACCCATTTACATTTCAGGTTAATATTGTTATGTGTCAATTTGATCCTGTCCTTATGACGCTGCCTGCTTATTTTGTACATTAGTTGATGCAGTTTCTCCATTGTGTCGATGGTGTTTAGAATTTGGCATGTTTTGCAGTGGCTGATACCGGTTTCTCCTTTTCATATTTAGTGCTTCTCTCAGTAGCTCTTGTAAGGAGGGCCTGGTGATGACAAAATCTCTCAGCATTTGCTTCTCTGTATGGGATTTTATTTCTCCTTTGCTTATGAAGCTTAGTTTGGCTGGATAGGAAATCCCGGGTTGAAAATTCTTTTCTTCAAGAATGTTGAATATTGACCCCATTCTCTTCTGGCTTGTAGGGTTTCTGCAGAAAGATCCACTGCTAGTCTGATGGGCTTCCATTTGTGGGTTACCCGATCTTTCTCTCTGGCTGCCCATAACAGTTTTCCTTCAATTCAACCTTACTGAATGTGACGATTATGTGTTTTGGGTTGCTCTTCTCGAGCAGTATCTTCGTGGGTTCTCTGTATTTCCTGAATTTGAATGTTGGCCTCTCTTGCTAGGTTGGGCAAGTTCTCCTGCATAATATCCTGAAGAGTGTTTTCTAACTTGGTTTCATTCTCCCCATCACTTTTAGGTACACCAATCAAACGTAGCTTTGGTCTTTTCACATACTCCCATATTTCATGGAGGCTTTGTTTGTTCCTTTTATTTTCTCTAATCTTTTCTCCATGCTGTATTTCATTAAGTTGATCTTCACTCTCTGATATCCCTTCTTCTGCTTGATTAATTCAACTATTGATATTTGTGTATGCTTCACGAAGTTCTCATGCTGTGTTTTCAGCTCCATCAGGT
>NW_016822684.1:0-5855 GCF_001698545.2 Rhinopithecus bieti | reverse complement strand
CTGGAACTCCCCTGTATGAGGTATCTGTTGGTCCCATTGGGACGTTTCTCCCAGTCAGGAAGATGTGGAGTCAGGCACTCACTTGAGGAGGCAGTCTGTCCCTTAGCGGAGCTGATGCAGTGTGCTGGGAGAATGCCTCTTGTCAGAATCAGCTGCTCTCTTCAGCGCTGACAGGCAGGAATGATTAAATCCACTGAAGCTGCACCCACAGCCGCCCCTCACCCCATGTGCGATGCCCCAGGGAAGTGGGGGTTTTTGTCTCTAAGCTGCTGACTGGGACTATTATCTTTCATTCAGAGATGCCCTGTCCAGTCAAGAGAAATCTAGAGAAGCAGTCTGGCCACAGCTACTTTGTTACACCCAGCCCGGACCTCCCAGCCTCCTTAGCACTGTCAGGGTACAACCGCCTACTAAAGCCTCAGTAATGGCGAACACCCCTCTGTACACCACGCTGGACCGTCCCAGGTTGACTTCAGACTGCTGGGCTGGCAGCGAAAATTTCAATCCAGTATTTCTTAGCTTACTGGGCTCTGTGGGAGTGAGGCCCATCGAGCGAGATCTCTTGGGTCCCTGGCTTCAACCCCCTTTCCAGGGGAGTGAACAGTTCTGTCTCCCTGGGGTTCCAGGCACCTCTGCAGTACAAAAAATAAAAAAATAAACTCCTTCAGCTAGGTCAGTGTCCACCCAGACAGCCAACCAGTTTTGTGCTTGAAATTCTGGGCCCTTGAGGTGTAGGCACACAAGGAAATCTCCTGATTTGCAGATTGCAAGAAAACATGGAAAAAGCATAGTAACCTGGCTGGGTAGCACAGTTCATCATGGCTTCCCTTGGCTGGTGGGAGGGAGATCCTCAGGCCCTTGTACTTCCTGGATGAAGTGACCCTCCACCCTGCTTCTGCTCACCCTCCACAGGTTGGAGCCACTGCTTAACCAGTCCCAATAAGATGAACTGAATACCTCAGTTGGAAATGCAGAAATCACCCACCTTCTGTGTAGGTCTCACTGGGAGCTACAGACTGGAGCTGTTCTTATTTCGCCATCTTGGCCCCTCTACACGAACCTACAATTGCTTGCAGTACCAGAAGGAGACAGGGAGAATGGAAACAAGCTGGAAAACACATTTCGGGATATTATCCAGGAGAACTTCCCCAGCCTAGTAAGACAGGCCAACATGTAAATTCAGGTCTGAATCAAGCAGACCTAGTAGACGTCTACAGAACTCTTTACTCCATACCAACAGCATATACATTCTTCTCAGTGTCACATGGCACTTATTCTAAAATTGGCCACATAAATGAAAGTAAAACACTTCTCAGCAAATGCAAAAGAGCTGAAATCACAACAGTCTCTCAGACCACAGTGCAATCAAATTAGAACTCGGGTTAAGAAACTCAAAACCACACAATTTCATGGAAATTGAACAACATGCTCCTGAATGACTCCTGGGTAAATAATGAAATTAAGGAAGAAATCAAGTAGTTTTTTGAAACCAATGAGAACAAAGAGAAAATATACCAAAATCTCTGGGATACAACTAAAGCAGTGTTAAGAGGGAAATTTATGGCACTAAGTGTCCACATCAGAAAGCTAGAAATATCTCAAATAAACTCCCTAACATCACAATTAAAAGAGCTGGAGAGGCAAGAGAAAACAAATCCAAAAGCTAGCAGAAGGCAAGAAATAACTAACACCAGAGAAGAACTGAATGAGATACAGACATGAAAAACTCTCCAAAAAACTTGAATCCGGGAGCTGGTTTTTGAAAAAATTTACAAAATAGATAGACCGCTACTTAGACTAATAAAAATGAGAGAGAAGGATCAAATAGACACAATAAAAAATGATCAAGGGGATATCACCATTGACCCCACACAAATACAAACTAACATCAGATAATACTATAAACACCTCTACACAAATAAACTAGGAAATCTAGAAAAAGTGGAAAAATTCCTGGATGCATTCACCCTACCAGGACTAAACTGGAAAGAAATTGAATCCCTGAATATACCAATAAGGAGTTCTGAAATTGAGGCAGTAATTAATAGCCTATCAACCCAAAAAAGCCCAGGATCAGATGGATTCACACCCAAATTCTACCAGAAGTACAAAGAGGAGCTGGTACCATTCTCTCTGAAACTATTCCAAACAACTTAAAAAGAGGGACTCCTTCCTAACTCAGTTTATGAAGGCAGCGTCATCCTGATAACAAAACCTGTCAGAGACAAAACAAAAAAAGAAAACTTCAGGCCAATATCCCCGAAGAACTTCGATGCAAAAATCCTCAATAAAATACTGGGAAGCCGAATTGAGCAGCGCATCAAAGAACAGATCCATCACGGTCAAGACATCTTCATCCCTGGGATGGAAGGTTTGTTGAACATATGCAAATCAATAAATGTAATCCATCACAGGAAAAGAAACATAGACGAAAACCACATGATTGTCTCAATAGATGCAAAAAAGGCCTTTGATAAAATTCAACATCCCTTCATGTTAAAAACTCTTAACAAACTAGGTGTTGTTGGAACGTATCTCAAAATAATAAGAGCTATTTATGACAAACCCACAGCCAATATACTGAATGGGCAAAACCTGGAAGAATTCCCTTTGAAAATTGATACAAGACAAGTGTGTCCCCTCTCACCACTTCTACTCAACATAGTATTGGAAGTTCTGGCCAGAGCAATCAGGCAAGAGGAAAAAATAAGAGGCCTTCAAATAGGAAGAGGGAAAGTCAAGTAGTCTCTGTTTGCAGATGACATTATTTTATATTTAGAACACCCCATCATCTCAGCCCAAAAACTTTTTTTTGAGACAGAGACTCCTTCTGTCACCCAGGCTGGAGTGCAGTGGTATGATCTCAGCTAACTGTAGCCTCCATCTCCCAGGTTCAAGTGATTCTATTGCTTCAGCCTCTCGAGTGGCTGGGGCTACAGATGTGCACCACCACACCTGGCTATATTATTTTTGTATTATTTTTTAGTGGAGACAGCGTATCATCATAATGGTCAGGCTAGTTTTGAACTCTTGACCTCAGGTAATCTGCCTGCCTTTGCCTTTCAAAATGCTGCAGTTCCAGGCATGAACCAACACACCCAGACCCTAAAACTTTTTGAACTGATAAGTAACTTCAGCAAAGTCTCAGGATACAACATCAATGTGGAAAAATCACAAGCATTCCTACACACCAACAATAGGCAAGCAGAGGATGAAACCATGAATGCTCTCCCATTCAAAATTGCTACAAATCGAATAAAATACTGAGAAATACAGCTCACAAGGAATGTGAATGACCTCTTCAAGGAGAACTACAAACCACTGCTCAAGGACATAAGAGAGGACACAAACAAATGGCAATTCATTCCATCCTCGTGGATAGCAAGAATCAATATCATGAAAACGAACATACTGCCCAAAGTAATTTACAGATTTAATGCTATTTCCCTCAAACTACCATTGACATTCTTCACAGAATTACAATAAAGCTATTTTAAATTTTATATAGAATTGAAGAAGACCCTGTATAACCAAGACAATCCTGAGCAAAAAGAACAAAGCTGGAAACATCACGCTTCCTGACTCCAAAATATACTTCAAGACCACAGTTAAAAAAAAAAAACAACACAGCATGGTACTGATAACAAAACAGAAATGTAGACTAATGGAGCAGAACAGAGACCTCAGAAATAACACCTCAAATCTACAGCCATCTGATCTTTGACAAATCTGAAAAAAACAAGCAATGGGAAAGGGATCTTCTATTTGGTAAATGGTGCTGGGAAAACATGCTAGCCATGTGATGAAAACTAAAACTGGACCTCTTCCTCACATCTTATACAAAAATTAACTCAAGATGGATTGAAGACTTAAAGGTAAAACCCAAAACCATAAAAACCCAAGAAGAAAACCTAGGCAACACCATTCAGGACATAGGCATGGGCAAAGACTTCATGACTCAAAAACCAAAAACAATGGCATCAAAAGCCAAAATTGACAAATGGGATCTACTTAAACTAAAGAGTTTCTGCACAGCAAAAGAAAGTATTATCAGAGTTAACAAGCAACCTACAGAATGGGAGAAAATTTTTGCAATCTATCCATCTGACAAAGGTCTAATATCCAGAATCTACAAGGAACTTAAACAAATTTCCAAGAACAAACAAACAAACAAACAAAACTCAACATCACTGATCATCAGAGAAATGAAAATCAAAACCACAATGAGATACCATCTCACGCCAGTGAGAATGACAATTATTAAAAAGTCAGGAAACAATAGATGTTGGCGAGGCTGCAGAGAAATAAGAATGCATTTACACTGTTGGTGGGAATGTAAATTAGTTCAACCATTGTGGAAGAGAGTGTGGCGATTCCTCGAGGATCTAGAACCAGAAATACCATTTGACCCAGCAATCCCATTACCAGGTATATACTCAAAGGAATGTAAAACATTCTACTATAAAGATGCATGCACACGTATGTTTATTGCAACACTATTTACAATAGCAAAGACGTGGAACCAACCCAAATGCTCATGAAAAGTAAAATGGATAAAGAAAATGTAGTGCACATATACCACGGAATACTATGCAGCCATAAAAAAAAAAAAAAGAGATCATCTCCTTTGCAGGGACATGGATGAAGCCCAAAGCCGTCATCTTCAGCAACCTAACACAGGACCAGAAAACTAAACACTGCATGTTCTCACTCATAAGTGGGAGTTGAACATTGAGGACACATGGACGCAGAGAGGGTAATAACACACACCAGGGGCTGTTGGGGGTGAGGGGTGCAGGGAGGGAACTTAGAAGATGGGTCAATAGGTGCAGCAAACCACCACGGCACACGTATAACTATGAAACAAACCTGCACATTCTGCATATATATCTTGTTTGCTTTTTTTTCTTTTAGAAGAAATAAAGAAAAAAAGAGGAAAAAAAAAGAAAGAAAAGAAAAGCTACCTATTGGGTACTATGCTCACTCTCTGGGTTGCAGGACCCATGCTTCAATCCTCAGCATCACACAGTATACCCATGTTACTAGTCTTCACGTATACCCTCATATGTAAAAGAAAAGATGAAATTATATTTTTAAAATGTTTTACATCAAGGAAGAGCCCAGGACCTGATTGTTTCACTGTTGAATTCTACCAAATATTTTAAAATGAACTAATACAAATTATCCTCAAACTTCTACAAAAAATTGAAGAGGATTGATTCCTTCCTCACCCATGTTACAAGTCCAGCATTACCCTGATTCCACAACCATTCAAAGACACAACAAAAATAAATACTCCAGGCCAGCATTTCTGATGAAAATAGTTGCAAAAATTCTCAGCAAGATACTAGCAAATGGTATCAACAGCACATTAAAATGATAATTTGCTATGATCAGTTCATATTTTTCTTGGAGATGTAAGGATGATTTATGACATACAAATAAATAAATGTGATACAACACATTAACAGAAAAGCAAAAATTATTTGATTATTTCAATAGACACAAAAGTGCATTTTACAAAATCACCATCCTTTCATGATAAGAACTCAAAAAATTAGATGTAGAAGGTCTATACATAAACACAATAAAGGCCATAGATGACAAACTCACAGTTAACTTAATACTGGATGGAGAGCAACTGAAAATATTTTCTCTAGAAATTAGCAACAAAACAAGAATGCCCATTTTCACTGTTTCTATTCAAGACAGCACTGGAAGCATTAGCCAGAGCACTTAGGCATGAGAAAGAAATAACAGGCATTCAAATTGAAAAGGAGAAAGTCAAACCGTCCCTGTTTGCAGAGGACATAATCTTACATGTAAAAAATACTAACGATTCCACCAAAATATAT
>NW_016822683.1:0-1043 GCF_001698545.2 Rhinopithecus bieti | reverse complement strand
AAAAAAAAAAAAAAAAAAAAATTCTTACCTCAGGTCATTTAAGTGAGAAGTCCAAGATAGTTTCTTTGACTTTTCTTTTAAAAATTACTCTTACCATAAAACTCATCTCTTCACCATGTATGCTTTTGTGATTTTTAGTGTATTCATAAAGTTCTGCAATAATTACCACTAATTCCAGAACATTTTCATTATTCTCAAAATAAACACACCCACTAGTAATCACTGCATATTCACTTTTCCCCTCAGCTGCTGGCAACTAGGGGTCTTCTTTCTGTTTCTATGGATTTACCTTTTCTGGACATTCCTATAAATAGAATCATACAGTATGTGGTCTCCTGTTTCTGGTTTCATTCACTTAGCAGGATATTTTCCAAGTTCATTTGTATTGTAGCACGAATCAGTACCTCATTCTTGTTTTATAAGGCTGAACTATATTTATTTTACATCATATGGATGTGCTACATTTTATATTACATTGTGTGGATAAGCCACATTTCTGTTTTTCCATTCATCAGTTGATAAACATTTCGCCTTGCTTGGTTATTTCCACTTTTTGGATATTATTTAAAAATTTTGCTGCTTGCTGGGGGCGGAGCAAGATGGCTGAATAGGAACAGCTCCAGACTCCAACTCCCAGCATGAGTGACACAGAAGACAGGTGATTTCTGCATTTTCAACTGAGGTACTGGGGTCATCTCACTAGGCAGTGCCGGACAATCGGTGCTGGTCAGCTGCTGCAGCCCGACCAACGAGAGCTGAAGCAGGGCGAGGCATCGCCTCACCTGGGAAATGCAAGGGGGAAGGGAATCCCTTTTCCTAGCCAGGGGAACTGAGACACACAACACCTGGAAAATTGGGTAACTCCCACCCCAATACTGCGATTTAAGCAAACGGGCACACCAGGAGATTATAACCCACACCTGGCCGGCAGGGTCCCACGCCCACGGAGCCTCCCTCATTGCTAGCACAGCAGTCTGCAATCTAACTGCAAGGCAGCAGCGAGGCTGGGTGGGGGGGCGCCCGCCATTGCTGAGGCTTAAGTA
>NW_016822682.1:0-1041 GCF_001698545.2 Rhinopithecus bieti | reverse complement strand
AAAAAAAAAGGGCTCCTTATGAAGATTGGCTGCTTGATAGAATAACATTTTACTACAGAGAAACAGAAACAGGAGCTCAAGTGAAAATGTTTGTTATCACGGTTACCTGTTCTCCCTCCCTACCTTCAGAGCCTTCCCCAGCCTAGGACCAAAAAAGAGATTTCTGGTAGCATTTGGGAAGAAAGTTCTGAAAATGAGTAACTATCACACCTTTACATGAATCGGTTCTAAACCAGAAGGAGGGTAACATTTTCCATTTTCAGCAGAACAGGTTGCACACCCATCACGTATCATTCCACCCAAAACAGAAGTCAAGGCACGGTGGCCTCCCCGACAGATTGCTGGAAGGTAGTTCAGTTGTAACCTGCACTTTCTATTGACAACTATTGCTGCTAAAGCTAGCACAAGTATTTAAATACCAAGAGTAATTTTATCTTCATTGACTCTTATCTGAACATCAGAAAGCACAGTCTAAAACACAATATGGCTGGGCAGGGTGGCTCACACCTGTAATCCCAACGCTTTGGGAGGCTGGGGTGGGCAGATCACCTGAGGTCAGGAGTTCAAGACCCGCTTGGCCAACATGGTGAAACCCCGTCTCTACTAAAATACAAAATTAGCCGGGCATAGTGGCAGGTGCCTGTAATCCCAGCTACTTGGGAGGCTGAGGCAGGAGAATCGCTTGAACCCGGGAGGCAGAGGTAGCAGTGAGCTGAGATGGCACCACTGCACTCCAGTCTGGACGACAAGAGCGAGACTCTGTCTCAAAAATAATAAAAATAAAATAAAATAAAATAAACACAATACATTCTACATATCACTTCCATTCAAATTGGGGAGTCCCATTTCCAAAATATGAGATAAAAAAAGCTGGGCGCATGTGGCTCACACCTGTAATCCCAACACTTTGGGAGGCCAAGGTAGGTGGATCACCTGAGGTCGGAAATTCGAGACCAGCCTGACCAACATAGACAAATCCTGTCTCTACTAAAAATACAAAAATTAGCTGGGTGTGACGGCGCATGCCTGTAATCCCAGCTA
>NW_016822681.1:0-1375 GCF_001698545.2 Rhinopithecus bieti | reverse complement strand
TAGATTATACCATTACATGTATAAATAATGCCCACATATTTATGTATAAACACACAAATCTGTATTTGCATGTTTATGTTTAAATATATAGAAACTATTTTAAACAGATTTCGATGTCAATTGTGTTCTCTCTGACCAGTTTGCAAATGATATTTTCTATGATATTTTCCAGTTTTTCCAGATTTTCCACAATGATCCTATGTTAGTATTATGCTTACAAAAATGACTCATTAAATAGAATGATTTTTAAATGCCACTGAAAGTCTAGTTGCTTATGTTATGGAGCCTCTTCTTTCGCAGACGGTGATTGGGTTTCCTGATGCATAATTGATTGGAATCAATAGCTGAGGAAGTGAAAGGAGGGCGAGTGAGTTTCCTAGCAGCAGGAGTTCTTCCAGCCCTCAGCCCCTGGTGAATCCATCATGCCTAACTGATACCACACACTCCGTTAGAAAACACGACCCTTAACACACACTCGGAGAATCTGACACGGAGAATGGAAGCAACAAACCTATAAAATGTTGAGAAATGTTTATCTCTGCACATCTAAGTTGTGCAGTATAACAGTATGGTTAAGTCATAGAGTCAGGCAGGCTGCATTTGAACTCAGTCCAATTCACCCGGTAGTGAACAGGTGACCCAGATGAGACATTGAAATCATTCTGGCTCCGAGTTTCAAATCAGAAAACGGGGAGTGAAAAGAGTACCTACTGGCCAGGCACAGTGGCGCACGCCTGTAATCCCAGCACTTTGGGAGGCAGAAGCAGGCGGATCACCTGAGGCCAGGAGTTCAAGACCAGCCTGACCAAGATGGAGAAACCCCATCTCTACTAAAAATACAAAATTAGCCAGGGTTGGTGGCACATGCCTGTAATCCCAGCTACTAGGGAGGCTGATGCAGGAGAATTGCTTGAACCTGGGAGGTGGAGGTTGCGTTGAGCCGAGATCATGCCATTGCACTCCAGCCTGGGCAACAAGAGCAAACTCTGTCTGAAAAAAAAAGAAGAAAGAAAAGAAAAAAGAGTACCTACCGCTGTGAAGTGTTGAATAAACTAATTTATAGAAGGATGGAGAACAGTGCCTGACAATGAGAGATTGGGTTATGATTATTGTCATTTTTGAAATAATGCTCGGAAAGTCAAGGTTTCTTAATGTATGATTCTGATGACCACTTGGAAGATAATCAGGTAGAAAGCTTGTTACAGATGGAGAGTTTTGAAACTCACCCAACTCTACCGAGTAAGAGTTTCTGATAGGTCCCAAAAATACGTATTTTTGACAATCTCCAAGTGTGTTCTTATGTGCACCTAAGATACACTGTGCTAAAAGCATTATAATTTTCTATAAATATTCCAATCTCCTCAAGGTAAAATTT
>NW_016822680.1:0-2390 GCF_001698545.2 Rhinopithecus bieti | reverse complement strand
GATTAAGAAAACAAACTACTTGTCTGCTATATAAAGGCAAATATTCCCCCCCAAAAAAATTTTAAAAAAAAATAAAAAACTGTACCTAATTAACGTGTACAATTTGATGAGTTTGGACATATGTATACACTCATGTTGCCATCACTACAATCAGAGTAATAAAGATATCTGTAACCTGCAAAAGTTTCCTTGTGTTCCTTTGTTGTTATTTTTTAATGGGGGTGGCATAAGAAAAGTTAACATGAAATATACCCTTTTAACAAATGTTTAAGTGCACAATACCTCATTGTTAATTATAGACACTATGTTATGCAGGAAATCTCTGGAACCCACTCATCTTGTATAAATGTAACTTTATAACCACTGAAAAAAGAGCTCTTAATATCCCACATCTTCATCTCCTGGTAACCACCAGTCTATTTTCTACTTCTACATGTTTGACTATTTTTTGATGCCTCACAGAAGAGAAAGTATGCAGTATTTGTCCTTCTGCAACTGATTTATGTCACTTCGCTAATATCTTCTAGGTCCATCCATGTTGTCATGAAAGATAGAATTTCCTTTTCTATTTTAATTTTGTGGGTATATAGGTAGGTGTGTATATTTATGGCATACGTGAGATGTTTTGGTACAGGCATTTGCTGTACAATGATCACATCATAGAGAATGGGATATGCATGCCCTCAAACATTTATCCTTTGTGTTATAATAAAATAAACCAGTTATACTCTTTTAGTTATTTTTAAAAGTACAATTAAGTTATTATTGACTACGGTCACCCTGTTGTACTATCAAATAGTAGGTGTTATAAATTCTTTTTAATTTTTTACACCCAATAATGATCCTTACCTCCTCACCAGCCCCCACTACCCTTCCCAGCCTCTGGTACCAGGCTTCTATTCTCTATGTCCATGAGTTCATCTGTTTGGATTTTTAGATTCCACAGATAAGTGAGAACGTGCAATGTTTGTCTTTCTGTGCTTGGCTTATTTCACTTAATATAATCATCTCCAGTTCCCTCCATGTTGTTGCAAACAACAGGATCTCATTCTTTTTATGGCTGAATAGTACTCCATTGTGTATATGTACCATATTTTTTTATCCATTCATCTCCTGACGGACACTTAGGTTGCTTCCAAATCTTAGCTATTGTGAATAGTGTGACAATGAATATGTGAGTGCAGATATCTCTCCGATATATTAATTTTCTTTCTTTGGGGGTGTATATCCAGCAGTGAAATTTCTGGATCGTATGGTAGCCCAAGTTTTGGTTTTATGAGGTACCTCCAAACTGTTCTCCATAGTGGTTGTACCAGTTTATACTCCCACCAACAGTGTACAAGAGTTCCCTTTACTCCACATTCTCGCCAGCATTTGTTATTACCTGTCTTTTGGATAGAAGCCATTTGAACTGGGGTGAGATGATATCTCATTGTAGTTTTAATGTTTGCATTTTTATGATGATCAGTAATGTCGAGCACCTTTTCATATGACTGTTTGCCATTTGTATGTCTTCTTTTGAGAAATGTCTATTCAAAGCTTTTGCCCATTTTTTGATCAGATCATTAGACGTTTTCCTGTAGAGTTGTTTGACCTCCTTATATATTCTGGTTATTAATCCCTTGTCAGATGGGTAGTTTGCAAATATTTTCTCCCATTCTATGGGTTGTCTCTTCACTTTCTTGATTGTTTCCTTTGATGTGCAAAAGAAGCCTTTTAACTTGATGCGATCTCATTTGTCCATTTTTACTTTGGTTGCCTGTGCTTGTGGGGTATTGCTCAAGAAATCTTTGCCCAGTCTGGTGTTCTGGAAATTTTCCCCAATGTTTTCTTGCAGTAGTCTCATAGTTTGAGGTCTTAGATTTAAGTCATTAATCCATTTTGATTTGATTTTTTTATGTGGTGACAGATAGGGGCCTAGTTTCATTCTTCTGTATATGGATATCAAGTTTTCCCAACACCATTTATAGAACAGACTGTCTTTTTCCTACTGTAGATACTTGGCACCTTTGTCAAAAATGAGTTCACTGTAGGTGTGTGGATTTGTTTATGGGTTCTCTATTCTGTTTTATTGGTCTCTGTGGTCTCTTTTTATGCCACTACCATGCTGTTTTGGTTATTATATCTCAGTAGTATAAATTTTAAGTTCATAATGTTTTATTTTTCTTTGTTTAAAATAGTGTTGGCTATTCTTGGTCTTTTTTGGTTTCATATAAATTTTAGAATTGTTTTCCTATTTTGTGAAGAATGCCATTGGTATTTTGATAGGGATGGCATTGAATCTGTAAATTGCTTTGGGTGGTATGAAGATTTTAACAATACTGACTCTTCCAATCTATGACCATGGAATATTTTTCCGTTTTTTCGTGTCCTCTTCAATTTCTTTCATC
>NW_016822679.1:0-1704 GCF_001698545.2 Rhinopithecus bieti | reverse complement strand
CGGGCACCTGTAATCCCAGCTATTTGGGAGGCTGAGGCAGGAGAATGACTCGAACCTGGGAGGTGGAGGTTGCAGTGAGCCAAGATTGCGCTATTGCTCTCCAATATGGGGGACAGAGCAAGACTCCGTCTCAAAAAAGAAAAAAAAAAAAAATATATATATATAATTTTATCATTACTTCTCGTGGTTCTACAGGTTGACTGTGCACAGATCCACAGGATTTTTCATGTGGTTGCAGTCAGATGGCTAATGGGGTTGGAGTGATCTAGAGGCTTTCTACTGACATGTCTGGCAATTAACACTGGTTATCAACTGGGAACTCAGTTGGGGCTATTGGCCAGAACACCTACATATGGCCTCTTAATGTGGCCTGGGCACAGTTTAGCAACTGGATTCCAAGAATAAGTGTCCCAAGAAATAGGAAGTGAAACCAACCAGTTTCTTAAGATTTGGGTCACTTCCATCATACTCCATTAATCAAATAGTCACAGAGCCCATATTCAAGGGGATGACGTACAAAAGCCCACATCTAAGCCGGGCACAGTGGCTCACATCTGTAATCCCAGCACTTCAGGAGGCTGAGACAGGAGGATCACTTGAGCCCAGGAATTCAAGAACAGCCTAGGTGACAGAGTGAGACCTCATCTCTACAAAAAAAAAATTTTTTTTTTTTTTTTTTGAGACGGAGTCTCGCTCTGTCACCCAGGCTGGAGTGCAGTAGTGCGATTTTGGCTCACTGCAACCTCTGCCTCCCAGATTCAACCAATTCTCCTGCCTCAGCCTCCCGAGTAGCTGGGATTACAGGCATGTGCCACCACGCCCGGCTAATTTTTTTGTATGTTTTTTAGTAGAGACGGGGTTTCACCATATTGGCCAGGCTGGTCTCGAACTCCTGACCTTGTGATCCACCCACCTTGACCTCCCAAAGTGCTGGGATTATAGGCATGAGCCACCGCGCCTGGCCACAAAAAATTTTTTAAAAATTAGCCAAGGATGGTGGTGCATGCCTGTAGTCTCAACTACTTGGGATGCTGAGGTGGGAGGACCGCTTGAGTCCGAGAAGTTGAGGCAGCAGTGAGCCATGATTATGCACTCCAGCCTGGGTGACAGAGAAAGACCCTGTCTCAAAAAGAAAAAGAAAAAACAAAAAGAAAAAACAAAACCCCACATCTTAATGAGAGAAATGTCAAAGAATCGTGGGGCCATGTTTTATAACCACCACACCTCCCAATCCCTTTGGGGACTTTTGGGGGAGGGGGTCCAATTCTCCTAGCCAGCCTCTACCTCTCTTCCTTCTGTATAACCGACTGCAGGTGAATTCCATTTTCTTTTTTTCTTTTTTCTTTTTTTTGAGATGAAGTCTCACTCTGTTGCCCAGGCTGGAGTACGGTGGCACAGTCTCGGCTCACTGCAACCTCTGCCTCCCAGGTTCAAGCGATTCTCCTGCCTCAATCTCCCGAGTAGCTGGGATTACAGGCACCCGCCACCACACCCAGCTATTTTTTTTTTGTATTTTTAGTAGAGATGAGGTTTCACCATGTTGGCCAGACTGGTCTCAATCTCTTGACCTCGTGATTCACCCACCTCAGCCTCCCAAAGCGCTGGGATTACAGGTGTGAGTCACTGAGTCCGGCCTGCAGCTGAATTCTTGATCTCCTTCAGCTGTCAACTCCCTTGAGGGCCTTTCCACCACCCCCCCCAACC
>NW_016822678.1:16773-26831 GCF_001698545.2 Rhinopithecus bieti | reverse complement strand
AATATTTATTAAGATTATACGATACCCCCTTTTTCTAAAATTTGCCATCACATCAAAAAATCTGTAATATAATATAAGTGGATTATAACTGAAATTGTTGCAAGACACCAGTGTCCTCTAAAGAGGAGTACACAGGAAAGCCCAATGTAAAGAAGGGAGAAAAAAAAAAGTATACTAAAGCAATCATCAGAATCAGTCATATGACACAGATGTTGGTATTATTAGACAGATAATTTAATAAAAATATAATTAACAGGTGTTTGAATGGGAAAATTAGATAAAATATAGGGACAGATGGGTAATGTAAGCATACTTTAGAAAAGTATCAGAAAGAAATACTTAGAATAAAACACAGGAAGAGAAACGAAAATGCCATCAATCTGTTAGCACTGCTGTAACAAAATAAAATAGACTGGGTAATTTGTAAATAGTACAAATTTATTTTTCATGGTTCTGGAGACTGGGAAGCCCAAGATAAAGGCAACAACAGGTGTGGTGTCTGGTGAAGGTTGCTGTCTGTCTCCAGTATGTCTCGTTGTTGCTACATTTTCCAGAAGAGATGAGCACTGTGTCTTCACAAGGCACAAGGGACAGAAGAAAAAGAGCATATATTCTTTAACTTCAAGTCATTTTATGAAAATGCTAATCTCATCCATGGGGGTAGAGCCCTCATTACATTAATACCTCCCTAAAGGACATATGATTTATACTATCATTTTAAAGACCAAGTTTTTAAAAAATTCACTTTGATTATAGTTTCAAGGGTACATGTTCGGGTTAGTAATATAGGTAAATTACATGTCAAAGGAGTTTCAGGTACAGATTATTTTATCACTGAGGTAATTAACATAGTACCCAACAGGTAGTTTTCTTTTTTTAAAATCTATTCCCTCATCCCACACTCCATAGTCAAGTAGACCCCAGTGACTGTTGCTCCTTTCTTTGTGTTCATGTGTACACAACGTTTAGCTCCCACTTATAAATGAGAAAATGTGGTATTTGGTTTTCTGTTCCTGCATTAGTTCATTTAGAATTATTATCTCCGGCTCCTTCAATATTGTTTCAAAGGATTTAATCTTTTCTTTTTTTAATGGATACATAGTATCCCATGGTGTATATGTATCACATTATTTTTAAATTTTGCTTTAAGTTATGGGATACATGTGCAGAATGTGCAGGCTTGCTAAATAGGTATACATGTGCCACGGTGGTTTGCTGCATCTATCAACCCATCATCCAGGTTTTAAGCCCCACATGCCTTAGGTATTTGCCCTAATGCTTTCCCACCCCTTGGCCCCTACCCTCTGACAGGGTACAGTGTGTGATGTTTCCCTCACTGTGTGCATGTGTTCTCATTATTCAACTCCCACTTATGAGTGAGAACATGCGATGTTTGGTTTTCTGTTCCTGTGTTAGTTTGCTGAGAATGATGGCTTCCAGCTTTGTCCATGTCTCTGCAAAGGACATTAACTCATTTTTTTTATGACTGCATAGTATTCCATGGTGTATATGTGCCACATTTTCTTTATGCAGTCTATCATTGATTTGGGTTGGTTCCAAGTTATTGCTATTGTAAATACTACTGCAATAAACATACATGTGCATGTGTCTTTATACTAGAATAATTTATAATCCTTTGAGTATATACTCAGTAGTGGGATTGCTGCATCAAATGGTATTTCTGATTCTAGATCCTTAAGGAATCACCACACTGTCTTCCACAATGGTTCAAATAATTTGCACTCTCACTAATAGTGTAAAATGGTTCCTATTTCTCCTCAGTCTCACCAGCATCTGTTGTTTCCTGACTTTAATAATTGCCATTCCAACTGACATGAGATGGTATCTCATTGTGGTTTTGATTTGCATTTCTGTAGGGACCGGTGATGATGAGCTTTCTTCATATGTTTGTTTGCCACATAATGTCTTCTTTTGAGAAGTGTCTGTTCATATACTTCACCCACTTCTTCATGGGGTTGTTTTTTTCCTGTAAATTTGTTTAAGTTTATTGTAGATTCTGGATATTAGACCATTGTCAGATGGATAGATTGCAAAATTTTCTCCCATTCTTTACGTTGCCATTTTTACCTGATGGTAGTTTCTTTTGCTGTGCAGAAGCTCTTTAGTTTAATTTGATCACATTTCTCTATTGTGGATTTTGTGGCAATTGTTTTTGATGTTTTAGTTATGAAATTTCTACCCATGCTTATGTCCTAAGTGGTATTGCCTAGGTTTTCTTCTAGAGTTTTATGGTTTTAGGTTTTACACTTTGGTTTTAATCCATCTTGATTTAATTTTGTATAAGATGTAAGGAAGGGATCTAGTTTTATTTTCTGGATATGGCTAGTCGGTTTTCCATCACCATTTATTAAACAGAGAATCCTTTCCCTGTTGCTTCTTTTTGTCAGGTTTGTTGAAGATCAGATGGTTGTAGATGTTTGGTGTTATTTCTGAGGCCTCTGTTCTGTTCTATTGGTCTATATATCAGTTTTAGTACCAGTACCATGCTGTGTTGGTTACTGTAGTCTCGTAGTGTAGTTTGAAGTCAGATAAGCGTAATCTTCTGGCTTTTTTTTTTTTTTTTTTTTTTTTTTTTTTTTTTTTTTGGTTAGGATTATCTTAGTTGCTATTGTGGGGCTCCTTTTTTGTTTCCATAAAATTTAAAATATTTTTTATTTATTTTTATTTTTTTTTTTTTTTGATTCAGTACAGAAAGTTCAATGGGTAGCTTGATGGAAATAGGCATTGAATCTATAATTACTTTTAGCAGGTATAGACATTTTCATTTGGCTGTTGATTCTTCTTATTTTTAACATAAGATTTTTATATTTTTTTTAGCACAAAAGGGTGTTAAATCTATATTGGAAGGCCTTTCTGACATCTATTGGAGATGATTATTTGGTTTTGTCATTGGTTCTGTTTTTGTGATTGGACACTTTACTGGTTTGCATATGTTTGAAAATCTTGCATTCCTAGGAAGAGATGAAAACCATGTCCTTTTCTCACCATAAAAAACAAAATCAAAGATCCAAATGGATTAAGACTTAAATCTAAAAAACCTCCAAGCTGTAAAAATATTAAAAGGAAAGGCACACATATATAAGGACAAAATAAAATTCAATAACAAAAAACTATAAGAAGAGCAAGAGGTCTTATATAATAATAAAAGGTCAACTCATTCAAGAATATATAAAGAATTAAATCTAGACCTCAAACTGTGAAACAACTTACAGAAAACATGGGAGAAAATTTCCCCACTGGGGATATCCGGGTTCTGGGGGCAAAAACTTGTTGATCGTGGGTATAAGCTTTTTGCTGGTTCCTGTTGGATTGATTTGGGCCAGTATTTTATTTCAGAATTATGCATTCAAGTTCATCAGAAATGTTGCCTGGAAAATTTGCTTTTTGTTGTTTTGGTTGTGTCTCTTGCCAAGTATTTTGGTATCACAAATGATGCTGGGGCCTCATTAAATGAGTTAGGAAGGGAGTCCTTCTTTTTCTATTGTTTGGAATTACTTTTCAGAGAAAAAAAAAAAGGCACCAGGCTCCTCTTTGTAACCCTGTGGGGAAGAATTGTGCTGGTGAAATTCGGTCTGGTTCTGGGACTTCTTTTTGGATTGGTGTTATTAGGTTACTGTCTTCATTTTAGAACTTGTTATTGGTATTCTTTCAGAGATTTGACTTTCTTTTCTTGGGTTTAGTTCTTTGGAGGGTGTTTGTGTTCAAAAATTTAAAATTTATCCCATTCCTTCTAGTTTCTAGTTTATGTGCATAGGAAGTGTTCACAATATTATCTGATGGGTAGTTCAATTGGGATCAGGGGGTGAGATGCCTTTATCATTTTTTATGTGTCTCTTTGGGATTCTTCTCTCCTTTCTTCCTTATTAGTCTAGCTAAGTGGCAGGTCTATTTGTTAATCTTTCAAAAAAACAGCTCCTGGGATTCATGCGATTTTGGTGAAGGATTTTTGTTCTATCTTCTTCAGTTCTGGTTCTGATTTTGTTATTCTTGTCTTCTACTGGCTTTTGGAAGTTTGTTTTATCTTGGCTTCCCTTACTTTCTTTTAATTGTGATGGTTTAGTTCAATTACAGTCTTTCCAGCTTTCTGATGTGGACATTAATGGCATAAGTTTTCCTGTTAAACACTGCTTTAGGCTGTGTCCCAGAGGATTCTGGTATGTTGTGTCTTTGTCTTCATTGTTTTAAAAGAATGTATTTTATTTCTGTCTTATTATTTGCAAACTCCCCATCTGAAAAAGGATTTACTAACCTGAATGTTTAAGTACTCAAATAACTCTATAGGAAAAAAAATAATAAGGGGCTGTTTAAAATGGGTCAAAGATCTGAATAGGGACATTTTCTCAAAAGAAGATTATGGGCATGTGGAAACAGGTATATAATATGTTGCTTAATTTTCACTTGATCATCAGAGGAAAGTGCAATCAAAATTACAATGAGTTATCTTCTCCACCCCCAGTTAAAATGTCTTTTTTCCCAAGACAACCACACATTAAAATACCGGGTAAGATGTGAATAAAAAGGAGCCCCTCCATACACTTGTTGGTGGGAATGTCAGTTAGCATAAGCTCCTGTGGAGGAACCAGTTTTTTGAAGGCTATTTAAAAAAATTAATAATAGAGTTAATCATTCTGATCCAGGCAATTCCCACTGGCTGTATAAACTCGAAAGGAGACGGAATTCAGTGTTACCAAAGATATATCTGGGCATTTTCATGTTTTGTTGCAGAGCATTCACCACAATAGCCCAAGATTTGAAGCAAACAACACATTATATGGATAAAAAAGTCGGCAATATACACCCACTGGAGTACATTCAGCCATTAAGGGAAAGGAATGACAGATATTCTGTCATTTGTTAAGATTGGGTGGATGGAACTGGGAGATCAATTACATTAAGTGAAATAAGCCAGGTAACATTAATGGACAAAGGTTTACCACATTCTCACTTATTTGTGGGAGCTAAAATTAAAACAAGTTGAGGGCTCATAGAGATAGCAGAATGTAAATCGGGAATAGTGCCTTTATAGTCTTTTCTCATCCTCATACTCCTCTCACCTTCTCTTTTACAACTATGGAGATAATAACGTCTGAAAAAACCCCTCAGAAAAAACTAAATATTGTATCATATCATACAGCAACCCCACTGCTGGGCCATATAATCAAAAGAAATAAATCAGTATATAAAGGATGACCATCTCCATTGGCATGTTTGTTGCAGGCATTGTTTTTTACAACAGGTAAAGATTTTGGAAGGCAACATAAGTGTCCATTAACCAGGTTAAATGTGGTACATGCACACAATGAGTACTATTCAGCCAAAAAAAAACAAATTGTCAATAACATGTTATGAAACCTGAAAACATATATTAAGGTGAAATTAAGCCTGGCAGAGACAAGAAAAGGACAACATCAAAGGTATTTCCTTATTTGTGGAGATCTTAAAAATCCAAAACAATTTAATTATAGATATTAAAGAGTAGAAAGAATGTTAACCCAGAGTCTGGGGAAGGGCATAAATGTAGAGAGCTGGGGATTGGGAGGTGAAAATGGTAATAGCTACAGAGGAATTAGTTTGACAAAAATAAATAATACCTACTATTGGGTAGTTCAACAGGGGGAATTATAGGTCAATAATGACTTTAACCTGTACATTTTTAAATAACTCAAAGTTGGTATTAATTGAATTTGTTGGCAATTCGATGGATAAATGCTTGTGGGGCAATGGGTACTCCATTTCTTTCTGAAGGGCTATTTTAAATTGCAGGCATGTATCAAAACCTTTTATGTACCCATAAATTATTACATCCATTATATACTCCAAAATATTAAATAAAATAAAAAAAATTAAAATAGGATTTCAATTAACTAAGATTCCAAAAAACAGTAAAAAAGAAGACACAGGAGAAATATTGACAGAAAAAAATTAATTAAATGGACAGGAATAATTAAACTGAGAGTGATTAAAATAAATAATCTCTGTTTTTTCTTCAAAAAGAATTCTGGAATGAAAAAAATACAATGAATGGAAATTGGAAAAGAAATGGCAACAAAGTGTCATTAGAAGAATTTATTGAGGTAGAAAACAAATATGTGAATTTCAAATTTTTAAAAAATACACAGAAAATAAAAAAAAAGATTATGACATTATATACACCATCAAGAAAGTAAATATTTTAGTCATAGAAGTTTAAGAAAGAAAAAGACAAAAGTGTAGAAGGATTACCTAAAGAAATAATAGCAAAAAACTTTCCAAACCTGAGGAAATATATAAATATCTAGGTACAAAAAAGTCCAAAGGGGTGGGCGTGGTGGCTGACACCTGTAATCCCAGCTCTTTGGGAGGCCGAGGCAGGTGGATCACTTGTCAGGAGTTCGAGACTAGTGTGGCCAACATGGTGAAACCCTGTCTCTACTAAAAAATACAAAAATTAGCTAGGCATTGTGACACAAGCCTGTAATCCCAGCTACTTGGGAGGCTCAGGCAGGAGAATCTCTTGAATACTGGAGCTGGATGTTGCAGTGAGCCGAGATCACACAATTGCACTCTGGCCTGGATAACAAGAGCAAAACTGTCTCAAAAGAAAAAAAAAAAAATCCAAAGGCTCCATCCAATCAGATTCAACCAAATCAAGACATATTATTGTCACATTTTCAAAATCAAAAGTTTTAGGTCAGGAGAATGACAGAATATCTTCAAGCACAGATCGAAAAAAAGGCTGAAAACCAAGAATACTGTATCAAAAAAATTACTATTCAGAAATAAAGGAGAAATACATTTTCAGAACAACAACAACAAACTGAGGGAGTTTAGTACCACAAGACTTGTTTTAAAATAATATTCTGTTTTTTGAATTAATTTTTAATTTTTGTGGATACTTCATAGGTTTATATACTTACAGGTTACATGAGATATTTTGATGCATGCCTGTAATGTCTAATAATCACATCAGGGTAAATAAGGTATCCATCCCTTCAAGCACTTATACATTGTGCTACAAAATTCAACCATAGTATTTTAGCTATTTAAGAAAATTACAATTAAATTATTTTTTACTATAGTTACCCTGTAGTGCTGGCAATACTGTCTTATTCATTCTTTCTAATTATTTCTTGTACCCATTAAACATTCCCACTTTCTCACAAACCTCTGCTACACTTGCTAGCCTCTGGTAATCATACTTCTACTCTATATCCAAGAGTTCATTTGTTTTAATTTTTAGCTCTCATGGATAAGAATATATGATGTCTGTCTTTTCATGCCTGGCCTATTTCACTGAAAATAATGTTCTCCAGTTTCATTCATGTTGTTGCAGATGAGACGATCTCATCCTTTTTGTGGCTAAAAGTACTACTTTGTATATATGGATCATATTTTATTAATCCATTTATTTAATAATGAACACTTAACGTTGCTTTCAAATTTTGCCCACTGTGAATAGTGCTGCGATAAACATGGGAGTGCAGATATCTGTTTGATATACTAATCTTCTTTCTATTGGGTATATATCTAGCAGTGGGATTGCTGAATAGTATGGTAGCTCTCTTTGTAGCTTTTAAAGACACCTCCAAACTGCTCTCTGTAGAGATTTTAATGACTTATATCCTCAGCAACAGTGTACACAGGCTGCCTTTCCTCCACATCCTTGCCAGCATTAGTTATTGCCTGTCTTTTGGACAAAAGGCATTTTAACTCAGGTAAGATGATATGTTATTTTGTGTTTGATTTTCATTTCTCTGATGACCAATAATGTTAAGCACCATTTAATATACCTGTTTACTCTTTCCTATGTCTTTTTTAAAGAAATATCTTTTCAGACTTTTTGTCAATTTCTACTTAGATTCTTGGATTTTTTGCTATAGAGTTTTTTGAGATCCTTATATTTTCTGATTAATAATGTCTTGTCAGATGGACAGTTTTCAATTATTTTTTCTCATTCATTTTCAAATATTTTTTCTTAACTTTGTTGAACAATTACTGTGCAGAAGCTTTTTAACTTGACATGATCCTATCCGTTTTTGCTTTGGTTGTCTGTGCTTCTGCAGTATAATTCAAGAAACCTTTGCTCACTCCAACGTTCTGGAGATTGTCCTCAATGTTTTTGTGTGTGTGTGTGGTTTCATAGTTTGAGGTCTTTGATTTAAACCTTTAATTTATTTGGATTTTTTTTTTTTTTTGGTATGTGATAAGAGACAGGGTATAGATTCATTCTTCTGAATATAAATATCTGATTTTCCCAGCATCATTTATTGAAAAGACTGTAGCTTCTTCAATGTTTGTTTTGGCAACTTTCTCAAAATGAGTTCACTGTAGACATATTTATTTCTTGGTTATCTATTCTGTTTTATTAGTCTATATGTCTCTGTTTATTCCAGCACCATGCCATTTTTGTTAGTATAGCTCTTGTGGTATAATTTGAAGTCAGGTAGTGTGATTCATCCAGTTTTGTTCTTTTGGATTAAGATAGCTTTGGATATTCTGTTCTTTTGGGAGTTCCATATAAGTTTCAGGATTGTTTTTTCTATTTCTGTGAAGAATGTCATTAGTATTTTGATAGAGATTGCATTGAATCTATTGAGTGCTTTGGGTCATATAGACATTTTTTGCAACACTGATTTTTTAAATCCATGAACATAAAATATCCTTTTATTTTGGGGAGGTTTTCTTCAACTTCTTTTTGTATTTATTCTGAAAATATTAAATATCTACCATGTCCAAATCACTTTGATGAGAATACAGAAGGAAATAAGAAAATGTATTTCTTCTCCTCATGGAGATTACAATCCGATTTGTTTGAATTAGGGCCAATTTCACTGAAGATATATAATGTAAATTAGATCTGAAATAATAAATACTTTTTATTTATTTTTTATTTTAAATATTTTCTGTAAACAAATGATGTTTGATTACATGGATAAGTTCTTCAGTGGTGATTTCTGATATTTTGGTACCCTCATCACCTGAGCAGTGTACATTGTACCCAATGTGTAGTCTTTTGTTCCTCCTTTCCTCCTGTCATTACCGCCAAGTCCCAAAAGTCCATTATATCATTCTTATGTCTTTGCCTTCTCACAGGTTAGCTCCCACTTACAAGTGAGAACATACAATGTTTGGTTTTTCATTATTGAGTTACTTCACTTAGAATAATGGTCTACGACTATATCCAGGTTTCTGCAAATGCCATTATTTCATTCCTTGTTATCGCTGAGTAGTATTCCATGGCATATATTACCAGATTTTCTTTATTTTGTTGTTTTTGTTTTACCAAATTCTGTTGAATTTATATTCTTTTTTTATTATTATACTTCAAGTTCTAGGGTACATGTGCACAAAGTTCACGTTTGTTACATATGTATACTTTTGCCGTGTTGGTGTACTGCACCCATCAACTCATCAGCACCCATCAACTCGTCATTTACATTAGGCATAACCGCCAATGCAATCCCTCCCCCCTTCCCCCACCCCACAATAGGCCTCAGTGTGTGATGTTCCCCTTCCCGTGTACAAGTGATCTCATTGTTCAGTTCCCACCTACGAGTGAGAACATGTGGTGTTTGGTTTTCTGTTCTTGCGATAGTTTGCTGAGAATGATGGTTTCCAGCTGCATCCACGTCCCTACAAAGAACACGAACTCATCCTTTTTTTATGGTAGCATAGTATTCCATGGTGTATATGTGCCACATTTTCTTAATCCAGTCTGTCACTGATGGACATTTGGGTTGATTCCAAGTCTTTGCTATTGTGAATAGTGCCACAATAAACATGCGTGTGCATGTGTCTTTATAGCAACATGATTTATAATCCTTTGGGTATATCCCCAGTAATGGGTTGGCTGGGTCAAATGGTATTTCTAGTTCTAGATCCTGAGGGATAACCACACTTTCTTCCACAATGGTTGAACTAGTTTACAGTCCCACCAACAGCATAAAAGTGTTGCTATTTCTCCACATCCTCTCCAGCACCTGTTGTTTCCTGACTTTTTAATGATCGCCATTCTAACTGGTGTGAGATGGTATCTCATTGTGGTTTTGATTTANNCT
>NW_016822678.1:7685-12172 GCF_001698545.2 Rhinopithecus bieti | reverse complement strand
AATCAGGAAACAACAGGTGTTGGAGAGGATGTGGAGAAATAGGAACACTTTTACACTGTTGGTGGGATTGTAAACTAGTTCAACCATTATGGAAAACAGTATGGCAATTCCTCAAGGATCTAGAACTAGATGTACCATATGACCCAGCCATCCCACTACTGGGTATATACCCAAAGGATTATAAATTAGTCTACTACAAAGACACATGCACACGTATGTTTATTGCGGCACTATTCACAATAGCAAAGACTTGGAATCAACCCAAATGTCCATCTGTGAGACTGGATTAAGAAAATGTGGCACATATACACCATGGAATACTATGCAGCCATAAAAAGGATGAGTTTGCATCCTTTGTAGGGACATGATGTGGTTTTCTAAATACACATTAATGCCATCTGCAGATAGAGACAATTTGACATCCTCTTTTCCTATTTGAATACAATTTATTTCTTTCTCTTGCCTGATTGACCTGGCCACAACTTCAAATCCCATGTTGAATAGGAGTGTTGGGAGAAGATATCCTTCTCTTCTGCTAGTTTTCAAAGGGAATGTTTCCAGCTTTTGTCCATTCAGTATGATATTGGCTGTGCGTTTGTTATAAATAGCTCTTATTATTTTGAAATATATTCCATCAATACCTAGTTTATTGAGAGTTTTTAGCACGAAGAGGTGTTGAATTTATCAAAGGCCTTTTCTGCATCTATCAAGATAATCATGTGGTTTTAATAATAGATTCTGTTTATGTGAGTGATTAGGTTTATTAATTTGAGTATGTTGAACCAACCTTGCATCCCAGAGATGAAGCTGACTTGATCATGATGAATAAGCTTTAAGATATGCTGCTGGATTCGCTTTGCCAGTATTTTATTGAGGATTTTTGTATCAAAGTTCATCAGGGATATCAGCCTGAAATTCTCTTTTGTTGTGACTCTGTCAGATTTTGGTATCAGGATGATGCTGGCCTCATAAAATGAGTTAGGGAGGAGTCCCTCTTTAGCTATTATTTGGAATCGTTTCACAAGGAATAGTACCAGCTCCTGTTTGTACCTCTGACAGAATTCGGCTGTCAATTTGTCTGGTTCTGGGCTTTTTTTATTTGTTTGTTTGTTTGTTTGGTAAGCTATTAATTACTGCCTCAATGTTAGAATTCATTATTGCTCTATTTAGGAATCCGACTTCTTCCTCGTTTAGTCTTGAAAGGGTGTATGTGTCCAGGAATTTATCCATTTCTTCTAGATTTTCTAGTTTATTTCATAGAGATGTTTATGTATTCTCTGATGGTAGTTTGTATTTCTGTGGGATCAGTTGAAATATCCCCTTTATCATTTTTTATTGTGTCTATTGAATCTTCTCTCTTTTCTTCTTTACTAGTTTGGTTAGCAGTCTATCTATTTTGTTGATCTTTTCAAAAACCAGCTCCTGCATTCATTAATTTTTTGAAGGGTTTTTGTGTCCTCAGTTCTGCTCCGATCTTAGTTATTTCTTGTCTTCTGGTAGCTTTTCAATTTGTTTGCTTTTGATACTCTAGTTCTTTCAATTGTAATGTTAGCGTGTCGATTTCAGATCTTTTCTGCTTTCTCCTGTGGGTACCTAGTGCTATAAATTTTCCTCTAAACACATCTTTAGCGGTGTCCCAGAGATTCTGGTACATTGTGTCTTCACTCTCATTGGTTTCAAAGAACTTGCTTATTTCTGTCTTAATTTCATTGTTTACCCAGAAGTCATTCAGGAGCAGGTTGTTCAGTGTCCATGTAGTTGTGTGGTTTTGAGTGAGTTTCTTAATCCTGAGTTCTAATTTGATTGCACTGTGGTCTGAGAGCCTGTTTGTTATGATATTCATTATTTTGCATTTGCTGAGGAGTGTTTTTCTTCCAATTATGTGATCAATTTTAGTGTAAGTATGATGTGGTTCTGAGGAAAATGTATATTTTCTTGATTTGGGGTGGAGAGTTCTGTAGATGTATATTTTGTCTGCCTGTTTCAGAGTTGAGTACAAGTTCTGAATATCCTTGTTAATTTTCTGTCTCGTTGATCTTTCTAATATTAAGAGTGGAGTGTTAAAGTCTCCCAATATTATTATGTGAGAGTCTGTCTTTTTGTGGGTCTCTAAGAACTTGCTTTATGAATCTGGGCGCTCCTGTATTGGGTGCAAATATATTTATGATAGTTAGCTCTTCTTGTTGCATTCTTTGCTTTACCATTATGTAATGCCCTTCTTTGTCTTTTTTGACCTCTGTTGGTTTAAAGTCTGTTTTATCAGAGAATGCGATTGCAGCTCCTGCTTTGTTTTGCTTTCCATTTGCTTGGTAAATATTTCTCTATCCCTTTATTTTGAGCCTGTGTGTGTCTTCACATATAAGATGGGTCTCCTGAATACATCACACAGGTGGGTCTTGACTCTTTAACCAATTTGCCAATCTGTGTCTTTTAATTGGGAAATTCAGCCTGTTTACATTTAGGGTTAACATTGTTAAGTGTAAATTGGATCCTGTCATTATGATGCTAGCTGGTTATTTTCCCCTTTAGTTGATGCAGTGTCTCATAGTGTCAATGATCTTTACAATTTGCTGTGTTTTTGCAGTGGCTGGTACCAGTTTTCCCTTTCCATGTTTAGTCTTTCCTTCTGAATGAATGAATTAAAAATTTAAAAGTAAGAATAATTTCTTACATTTTAAAGAGTTTTTATTTGTAAAATACTTTCCTGTTTGTATGTTGCTTTCTCTAAAACATCATGATTTTCACTTTATACATGGGGAAACTTAAAGGTGTATGGATTGCCTAAGGCTGTCAGGTGAGGTGAAAACTGACGTACCCTCTCCTGCTTCTCTTGTTACTTGTTTTCATTGCCTGAGAGGTCCCCTGGGAAATTTTTATTGTGGCAGATTTCTCAACATTCCCTGGGAAATTTTTATTGAGGCCGATTTCTCAACATTCCTCACTCTGTATTTTGGCACTACTCCAGATATATTTGGAAATAGCCTTGGCCAGTTTCCTGAGCAGCAACAGAGGCATTGCCTGAATCTGGACTTTAATTACTTTCTGATTAGTCCATGTGTGGAAGTTAATCCAGCAACCTGAAAACAAGTGTTAGAACTTCGACTTCTTGGAATTCTCATGCAGAAAGGGGCTACAGAATTCTTTTGAACTGAGAGAAAATGTCCTTATCATCGATGTCCTTCTTTTTTCTCTCTTTTCCTTATCTTCTTCCTTATTTCTCTGTCTTGACTCCTCTGCTTGGTTCCACATTTTTGATCTCCTCTCCTTCTCTCTGTCTCATCTTCCTCTCAATCACTTGAGATTTCTACTCCTTCAGGAGTTGTACTTTCTCTCTCTGCTCTTTAAAATATTGAGTGAAACAAAGTCTTCTTTACTCCCTGAATGTTGTCATTTGTGAATTTTCCCAGGTAAAAGCATGGATTAAACCTGTGAACTCAAAGTTTATTTGAAAATGTACCTCTGTCAAGGGCACATCTCTCTGCCACTCTTTCTTGATCTCTCTTTTATCTGTCTTTCCTCTCCACCACCTTGTTCTTTTGTGGTGTCTTTCTGACATTCTATCCCCCTATATTTTAATCTGTCTTTCATAGGATAAAACATTGAGACTCTGGATAAGCAATTTCATTTCTCTCAGGCTTAATTTTCTCATCTATATAAACGGCAGCTATTTATATTCGCTTTAAAGCTTAATAATGAGATAGAAACTGCCCCAGAAGAAAAACGTCAGACCTTAATGATAGAAGGTTGATAAAGCACATGTAAAGTGCCTAGAAGTTGCTAGATGCTCAGTGATTTTAGAGGTCCGCAAGAATTTGTTTTGGGTACTGTACGTGTTCTGTATCTTTATCTAGTGCTAGTTACATGGGTTTATAGAAGTGTAAAAATGTACTGAGCTGCAGACTTAAAAACTGTATAGTTTACTGTATTAAGTAACTCTTCAGTTTAAACATATTAACTCGCAAAGTTTCAATTTGTATTTTACAAGAATAAACACAAGGAAGAGGTACACATTAAATATCTTATAAAAGTTGCTTGGAGTTAGGTGGGCAATGGAGGCAGAAAAACTGGAGAGAAGTAAACAAAATATATACTAACACTAGAGCTAATTATGGTAATGTACCTGAAATTCTGAAAAATACTAAGTAACTCACTTCTGCGTCTGAAATTCAAAATCACAAGAAAGAAAAAAAAACAGTTTTAATATTAATTAAACACTCATCTTAGGATCGTGTTTTCTATTTGTGGGGAAAAATGTCACTGGAATTTTGAGAGCAATTGCATTAAATCTCTATGTCACATTGAATAATATAAACTTTTTAACAATATTAATTCTTTCATTCTATGAATGCAGATTTTCTTAAATTTGTGTGTGTCTTCTTAGTTTATTTTATGAATGTTTTATAGTTGTCAAGTATAGATCATTTACTTTCTTGGTTAAATTTATTTCTAATTTTTTTTTAAATAAACGGGTTTGTTTTCTTGATCCT
>NW_016822678.1:3831-7058 GCF_001698545.2 Rhinopithecus bieti | reverse complement strand
AGGAAAAGCTTTCCAACCATTCACTATTGAGTAAAATGTAAATTGTGTGCTTGTCATATGTGGTCATTATTGTGCTGAGGTACATTTCTTGTACACTCAAGTTTGAGGGTTTTCATTAGGAAAGATGCTAAACTTTGTCAAATGCATTTTCTGCATCTATTGAGATAATTGTACGGTTTTAATCTTTTATTTTGCTATTGTGATTCATCATATTGATTGATTTGCTTATTTTAATCCAACTTTGTATCCCAGAGATAAATTCCACTTGGTCATAGTGTATAATCTTTTTGATGTGCTCGAGTTTGGTTTGCTAAAATTTTATTGAGAATTTTTACACCGATGTTCATCAGATATTTGGCCTGTAGTTTTCTTCTTTTGTAATATCATTCTCTCACTTTGGTATAAGGGTAATGCTGCTCTCATAGACAGAAGTTAGAAGTATTAGCTTCACTGCTATGTTTTTGAAAGAATTTAAGAACGATTAATGCTTCATTTAAAGTTTGACTTTTATTTTAGATACAGAGAGTACATGTGCAGGTTTACTATGTGAGTATATTGTGTGATGCTGAAGGTTAGGATATGAATCTCATCACCTAAGTAGTGAGAATAGGTAGTTTTTTTTACCCATGATTCCTCCATATCTCCTTCCTTAGCAGTCTGCTATGGCTATTATTCCCATGTGTATGTCCACATGTGCTCAATGATTAGCTTCCATTTGTAAGTGAGAACATGTGATATTTGGTTTTCTGTTATTACATTAATTTACTTAGGATTGTGGCCTTCAGCTGCACCCATGTAGCTTCAAAAGACACTATTTCATTCTAATCTATGACTGAAGTATCCCATGGAGTATATGTACCACATTTTTCTTGGTCCAATCCACCATTGATGAGCACCTAGGTTGATTCCATGTCTTTGCTAATGTGAACAGTAAATGGATGAACATACACGCGCATGTGGCAGCTTGGTAGGATGATTTATTTTCCTTTGGATATATAGCCAGTAATGGAATTGTTAGGACAAATGCTAGTTCTAACTTCTTTGAGATATCTTTAAACTGCTTTCCACAGTGACTGAACTAATTTACATTTCAACCAACAGTGTATAAATGTTCTCTTTTCTCCAAAGCCTCACTAGCATCTGTTTTTTCAGACTTTTTAATAATAGTCATTCTTACTAGTGTGAGATGTTATCTCATTGTGATTTTGATTTGCATTTCTCAAATGATTAGCAATGTGAACCACTTTTAAAATATGATTGCTGGACACTTGTATGTCTTCTTTTGAGAAGTGTTTGTTCATGTCTTTTGCTCACTTTTTAATGGGATTATGTATTTTTTGCTTGTTAATGTTCTTAAGTTTCTTATAGATTCTGAATATTAGACCTTTGTCAGATGTATACCTTGTAAATATTTTCTCCCATTCTGTAGGTTATCTGTTTACTCTGTTGATGATTTATTTTGTTGTGTGAAAGCTCTTTAATTATGCCCCGCTGTCAATTTTTTTTTTGTTTGTTTGTTTCAATTGCTTTTGTGGACTTAGCCAAAAATTCTTTGCCAAAGCCAATGTTAAGAAGGTTATTTCTGGGGTCCATTCCAAGATGGCCGAATAGGAACAGCTCCGGTCTGCAGCTCCCAGTGTGATTGACACAGAAGACAAGTGTTCTGCATTTCCAACTGAGGTACCTCATTCATCTCACTGGGACTTGTCGGACAGTGGGTGCAGCCCACAGAGGTCGAACCAAAGCAGGGTGGGGCATCGCCTTACCTGGGAAGTGCAAGGGGTTGGGGGATTTCCCTTTCCTAGCCAAGGTAATCTTGTCAGACTGAACCGGGAAAATCAGGACACTGCCACCTAAATACTGTGCTTTTCTAATGGTCTTAGAAAACGGCACACTAGGAGATTATATCCTGTGCCTGGATTAGCGGGTCCCATTCCCATGGAGCCTTGCTCAGTGCTAGCGCAGCAGCCCCAGATTGAACTGCAAGTTAGTAAGCGTGGCCGGGGGAGGGGCGTCTGCCATTGCTGAGGCTTGAGTAGGTAAACAAAGTGGCCTGTAAGCTCGAACTGGGTGAAACCCACCGCAGCTCAGTGAGGCCAGCCTGCCTCTGTAGACTCCACTTCTGGGGGCAGGGCATAGCTGAACAAAAGGCAGTAGAAACTTGTACAGACTTAAATGTCCCCATCTGACAGCTCTGAAGAGAGCAGTCCTTCTCCCAGCATGGTGTTTGAGCTCAGAGAATGGGCAGACTGCTTCCTCACGATGGTCTCTGATCCCTGTGCAGCCTTACTTGGAGACACCTCCTAGTAGGGACTGACTGACACCTCGTACAGCCAGGTACCCTTCTGAGGTGAAGCTTCCAAAGTAAGTATCAGGCAGAAATATTTGCTGTTCTGCAATATTTGCTGTTCTGCAGCCTCTGCTGTAGATAACCAGGGAAACAGGGTCTGCAGGGGACTTCCAGCAAATGCCAACAGACCTGCAGCTGAGGGACCTGACTGTTAGAAGGAAAACTAACAAATAGAAAGGAATAGCATCAATGTCAACAGAAAGGACATCCATGCCAAAACCCCATCTGTAGTGATGATCATCAAAGATTAAAGATAGATAAAACCACAAAGATGGGGAGAAACCAGAGCAGAAAAGCTGAAAATTCTAAAAACTAGAGTGCCCCTTCTCCTCCAAAGGATCACAACTCCTTGACAGCAATAGAAAAAAGTTAGATGGAGAATGACTTCGATGAGTTGACAGAAGTAGGCCTTAGGAGGTCGGTAATAACAAACTTCTCCGAGCTAAAGGAGGATGTTTGAACCCATCACAAGGAAGCTAAAAACCTTGAAAAAAGATTAGATGAATGGCTAACTAGAATAAACAGTGTAGAGAAGAGATTAAATGACCCAATGGAGCTGAAAACCACAGCACAAGAACTATGCAATGCATGCGCAAGCTTCAGTAGCCAATTCGATCAACTGGAAGAAAAGGTATCAGTGATTGAAGATCAAATTAACGAAATGAAGGGAAAAGAGAAATTTAGAGAAAAAAAAAGAGTAAATAGAAATGAACAAAGCCTCCAAGAAATATGGGACTATCTAAAAAGACCAAATCTACGTTTAATTGGTGTACTTCAAAGTGACGGGGAGAATGGAACCAAGTTGGAAAACATTCTTCAGGATATTATCAAGGAGAACTTCCCCAACCTAGCAAGGCAGGCCAACATTCAAATTCAG
>NW_016822678.1:0-2370 GCF_001698545.2 Rhinopithecus bieti | reverse complement strand
AAACTCACTCAAAACCACACAACTACATGGAAACTGAACTACCTACTCCAGAATGACTACTGGGTAAATAATGAAATGAAGGCAGAAATAAAGATGTTCTTGGAAACCAATGAGAACAAAGACATAACATACCAGAATCTCTGGGACACATTTAAAGCAGTGTGTAGAAGGATTTTAATAGCACTAAATGCCCACAAGAGAAAGCAGAAAAGATCTAAAATTGACACTCTAATATCACAATTAAAAGCATTAGAGAAGCAAGAGCAAACACATTCAAAAGGTAGCAGAAGGCAAGAAATAACTAAGATGAGAGCGGAACTGAAGGAGATAGAGACAGAAAAAAACCCTTCAAAAAATTCAATGATTCCAGGAGCTGTTTTTTTTAAAAAGATCAACAAAATTGATAGACCACTAGCAAGAATAAGAAAGAAGAAAAGAAAGAACAATCAAATAGACACAATAAAAAATGATAAAGGGGATATCACCACCGACCCCACAGAAATGCAAACTACCATCAGAGAATAAAATAAACCCCTCTATGCAAATAAACTAGAAAATCTAAAAGAAATGGATAAATTCCTGGACACATACACACTTCGAAGACTAAAGCAGGAAGAAGTTGAATCACTGAATAGACCACTAACAGGGTCTGAAATTAAGGCAATAATTAATAGCCTGACAACCAAAAAAGTCCAGGACCAGATTGATTCACAGCTGGATTCTACCAGAGGTACAAAGAGGAGCTGGTACCACTTCCTCTGAAACCCTATTCCAATCAACAGAAAAAGAGGGAATCCTCTCTAACTCATTTTATGAGACCAACATCATCCTGATACCAAATCTGGCAGAGACACAAGAAAAGGTAATTTTAGACCAATATCCCTGATGAACATAGATGCAAAAATCCTCAGTAAAATACTGTCAAAGTGAATCCAGTGAATCAAAGTAAATACTGTCAAGTGAATCAAAAACCTTATCATCACAATCAAGTTTTCTTCACTGCTGGGATGCAAGGCTGGTTCAACATACACAAATTAATAAATGCAATCCATCACATAAACAGAAACAAAGACAAAAACCACATGATTATCTCAATAGATACAGAAAAGGCCTTCGACAAAATTAAACCGCCCTTCATGCTAAAAACTCTCAATAAACTAGGTATTGATGAAATATAACTCAAAATAATAAGAGCTATTTATGACAAACCCACAGTTAGTATCATACTGAATGAGCAAAACCTGGAAGCATTCCCTTTTGAAAACTGGCACAAGACAGGGATTCCACCTCTCACTACTCCTATTCAACATAGTGTTGGCAGTTCTGGCCAGGGCAATCAGGCAAGAGAAAGAAATAAAGAGTATTCAATTAGGAAATGGGAAAGTTCTATTGTCCCTGTTTGTGGATAACATGATTATATATTTGGAATATTTAATCGTCTCAGCCCAAAATCTCCTGAAGCTGATAAGCAACTTCAGCAATGTCTCAGGATACAAAATCAATGTGCAAAAATCACAAGCATTCTTATACGGCAATAACAGACAAACAGAGAACCATATCATGAGTGAATTCCCATTCACAATTGCTACAAAGAGAATAAAATACCTAGGAATCCAACTTACAAGGGATGTGAAGAAGCTCTTCCAGGGGAACTACAAACCAGTGTTCAAACAAATAAAAAAGGACACAATCAAATGGAAGAGCATTCCATGCTCATGGATAGGAAGAATCAATATAGTGAAAATGGCCATACTGCCCAAGGTAATTTATAGATTCATTGCCATGCCCATCGAGCTATCAATGGCTTTCTTCAAAGAATTGGAAAAAATGACCTTAAGGTTCATAGGGAACCAAAAAAAGAGCCAGCATTTTGAAGACAATCCTAAGGAAAAAGAACAAAGCTGGAGGCAACACACTACCTGACTTCAAACTATACTACAAGGCTGAAATAACCAAAACAGCATAATACTTCTACGAAAACAGATATATAAACCAATGGAGCAAAACAGAGGCCTCAAAAGTAACACCACATATCTACAACCATCTGATCTTTGATAAACCTGACAAAAACAAGAAATGGGTAAAGGATTTGTTATTTAATAAATTATGCTAGGAAAACTGGCTAGCCTTCCTTCAGAAAAGCTGAAAGTGGATGCCTTCCTTACACCTCATAAAAAATTAATTCAAGAGGGATTAAAGACTTAAATGTTAGACCTAAAACCATAAAAATTCTAGAAGTAAACCTAGGCAATACCATTCAGGACATAGGCATGGGCAAGGACTTCATGACTAAAACACAAAAGCAACGGCAGCAAAAGCCAAAATAGACAAATGGGATCTAATTAAACTAAAGAGCTTCGGGGGGGTGGA
>NW_016822677.1:0-2395 GCF_001698545.2 Rhinopithecus bieti | reverse complement strand
TGAAAACATTTTATTGAAAAATTACAGAAATACTGAACGATAACAAAGTAAATATAAATGAAGAGTTATAGCATAATCTTGAATAGGAAGGCACAATATTTTCAACAAGTCATTACTTAATCTAGATAGATTTTATGCAGTTTCAGTCAAATGCCAACAAGATTTTAGGAAAAAATTTGTTCTAAAATGTATACGAAAGAACAAAGAGCTATAAATAACCAAGACTCTTCTGAAAAAAAGACTGAAAAACTATTTCTGTTTAGAATTAATATAAAGTTTTGGGGTTAAACCCAGGTAGAATTAGAAATGGCACAGATAAATGAGACAATTCAAAAGATAAAGAGCCATTTGGGGCAGGAACAGACACACTGACCAATGAAAAGAGTCGAGATCCGAGAAACAGATTTAACTTCCTTGAATTTTCATGTATAACAAAGAGACTTTTGGATGTGTGGAAAAATATGAAATAAATGGTGCTAGGACAGTAGCTATTTATATACACAGAGAAAAAAGGAGAACTGAAACTACATCTCATACTCTACACAAAATTCAAATCCAGAAGGTTGAAAAATTTAAATGCCAAAGTCAAAGCTATAACATTTCACAAAACAATTAAGGAGACAATCTCATGTTGCATGGACAGGAAAGCATTTCTTAAACTGACAAAATAATAAGCAAAAGCTATAATTGAAAAGATACACAATCTTGACTACATTCAACAAATTTTAGTTTGTAAAAAAATGTCATAAAGAGAAAAAAAAAGTCATAAATAAAAGATATTTGCAACATGTAACTCACCATGGCTCAGTCTCTAGAATAAATTAAAAACTCCTACAAATGTATATAAAAAAGATAAACCACTCAATAGAAAAAAAATGAAAACACCTGAAGACTTTGTAAAAGAGGTTAAAAAAAGTCATATGGAAAGATGTTCAATCTCATTAAGCATCAGAAAATGAGATACAGATATCGTTTTGTACTTATCAGATTGGCAGAACTTAAAAATCTAGAAATATTAGCTGAGGTTCCCACATCAGCTATCAATGTAAGTGTGGGGACATATTGCATATACCGGGTTTTCAATACGAAGTGCTGAAAATGTACTGGGAGATCTAAAACTTGCTTCAAGACTGGCAAATGTTCTCACTTACTTTGAGAATATAACAACTAGATCAAATCTAACGCTGGTGAAGAGCTTTCTTTGGAAAAAATCAAGGGAAAATAGGTTATTACTACTGGTCCCTTGCCTAATAGGTGAGCTTCAAAGAGAACTTGATAATGCTTTGAAATGATCCTTGCAGTTGGAAGACATGGAGAAGGGGTGTCTGACCCATTTCTTGGAAAGTTAAATTGGATTGTGGACTAGGTTCTGACTCACCTGGGGTGTCTAGTGTGCAGAAGAGAGGCAGCATCAGGAGGGGCTGCAGTAATGGGATCAATCCACATTTCCTAAATTAGATGGAGCCCACCAGAGGAGGCTGCCATGGAATTCCTTGGTGGTACTGGACTTTCTGGGAATAGGACAGAACTATCGGCACCCAGCAGAATACAGACACTCTCCCTCATCTCCTGTGAAGAAGTTCATCTGAAAACCTCCAAGGAGCCCTTGAAAGCACCAAGAAAAAGGAGGCAACTTCTGCCCTCTGCAGGCTACCTGAGGCACCTGTCTAAACATATTCAAGCAGGGAAGAAAAAAGATCAAATGTCAAGTCAGTTTTGAAGTTTTGGCTATTAAGAGGGACTGACTATTCCAATTTCTGAGATGCAAATGTTTTATGACCAAAAATGGCTGGAGGATATTTTATTCTTTTGAGTTTGATGATCTCTCCAGGTATTTGAAAACGGTGGCTGCAGAGGGTAATGAAGTTGTATGCTTGGTCAACATTCTGACTCTATGTTGTTTCACAGAGGGTAAAACTATAAAGAAAAACCAGAGAACAATACCATAAAAATTGGGGAGATCATTTATGGTGGGCAATAGTGAGCAAGAGAGAACTCAGGAGGCAGCACACCGGGGCTGTGGTGACAACATTCTGACAACATTCTGTGACCCAGTGTTGGGTGCAGTAGTCAATGTATTCTGAGCTCTGATTCCCTGATCATTTTTGCAAGTATTCAATAGTTAGTATAAAACAACACTTAAAATCATAACAAGCTAAAAAACAGTATATGTGCCTATTTGACCAAGAAATCCTTTTAATTCCCTCTCCCCATTCTCACGTCTTGATCTAAAATATACATTTTATGTCATTAGCTGTACCAGTTTCTGCTGCTTTGAGACTTTTGAAAAAGGAAAGGAAGAAATTTTTTTTCTCTTCAGGCCATTCTTTTGAATGTCTCTGCCCCAGGCAATGAACACACACCTGCTGACTTTTCTTGAAAGGAGAACAGGGTT
>NW_016822676.1:0-1703 GCF_001698545.2 Rhinopithecus bieti | reverse complement strand
CTCCGGAGTAGCTGGGACTACAGGCGCCCGTCACCACACCTGGCTATTCTTTTATATTTTTACTACAGACAGGTTTCACCGTGTTAGCCAGGATGGTCTCAATTTCCTGACCTCATGATCTGCCCGCCTCGGCCTCCCAAAGTGCTGGGTTTACAGGCGCGAGCCATCGCGCCCGGCCTTATATTAACTTTTTAAATTTTTCTTTTTGAAACAGGGTCTTTCTCTGTCGCCAAGACTGGAGTGCAGACATGTCACCATGGCTAACTGCAGCTTCAAACTCCTGGGCTGTCTTTCCACCTTAGCCTTCCAGGTAGCTCATGTGCCACCTTGGCTAATTTTTTTTTTTTTTACAGACATGGTCTTGCTATTTTGCCCCAGATGGTCTTGAACTCCTGGGCTCAAGTGATTCTCCCACTTTTGCCTCCCAAAGTGCTGAGATTACAGGTGTAAGCCACCGCACCCAGCCTATATTAACTTATAAGTTACACACATGTAACTTATACTAAAATATTATGTTCTTTAGAAAATATTTATTTTGGGCCAGGCACGGTGGCTCATGCCTGTAATCCCAGCACTTTGGGAGACCAAGGCAGGCGGATCACAAGGTCCAGAGGTTGAGACCATACTGGCTAACACGGTGAAACCCCGTATCTACTAAAAATACAAAAAATTAGCCCGCATGGTGGCACGCGCCTGTAGTCCCAGTTACTTGGGAGGCTGAGGCAGGAGAATCTCTTGAACCTGGGAAGCGGAGGTTGCAGTGAGCCGAGATTGCGCCACTGCACTCCAACCTGGGTGACAGAGCGAGACTCCATTTCAAAAAAGAAGGAAGAAAAGAAAATATTTATTTCGGCCAGGCACAGTGGCTCACACCTGTAATCCCAGCACTTTGGGAGGCCAAGGTGGGTGCATTGCTTTATGAAAATTTATTGTATTGTCCATGTTTATTCTACTTGCTGTAGTCTAGAAAAAAAACAACTGGTTTTTGAGACTTGCTGGTCTGGAGCAGGTATCCCCAAAAACTTGCTTCCAGAATGGGTATACAAGCAGATGCTATGGAAGGAAAATAGCAGAACTTCTATTCATTTTTTAATCTGGAAGTAAGAAATGAAGCATTCTAATACTTAACATGCAGGCCAATCCTGGCACCTTCACTCAGCCACATCTGAGAAGGGGCTTCCATGACATGATTGGTTTGAGAGTGGGGGCATCCATTAATTCCTTGGCTTTCAGCCATTGGAGTATTCATGGAATACTGTAGTATACGTGAGCCTGCTAAGAGGCTTTAGTGGAATATTTACAATAATTTGTGATGAGGTGGGGAGTGTGGGGAATAAATTTTCCTTTGGGACTACTCAAACTCTTTAGAACACCCTCTCCACATTTCAGTAGTTCTCCAAAATGTAAATACCACTTCTCAATATAGAATGTGAAAAACTACATTTCTCAGCCTCCTTTGAGTTAGGGTGCAGACTTTGGATTTAGGTTCCATGTGTGAGGCTCACCTCTGTGACACTTTGATTTGGATCTGAGTAACATGGTGGTGGAGGCAGGTGTGAGGCATCCATTTTGCTCTCATGGATAGTGGCAAAAGCTACATGGAGCTTTTGGAGCCAGCAGGTACAAGTGGCAGATGCCTTGGCAAGATAGTTCTGAGTTGGACCTTTAGAAGTTCACCCAGGGATCAGTTTCTTCTGCCTTTC
>NW_016822675.1:0-2389 GCF_001698545.2 Rhinopithecus bieti | reverse complement strand
GACGGAGTCTCGCTCTGTCACCCGGGCTAGAGTGCAGTGGCGTGATCTTGGCTCACTGCAACCCCAGGTTCAAGCGATTCTCCTGCCTGAGCCTCCCAAGTAGCTGGGACTACAGGTGCGTGCCACCACACTCAGCTAATTTTTTGTATTTTTAGTAGAGACAGCGTTTCACCATGTTACCCAGAATGGTCTTGATCTCCTGACCTTGTGATGCACCTGCCTCGGCTCCCCAAAGTGCTGGGATTACAGGTGTGAGCCACCACACCCCACCAAAAAAATTTTTTTAGTATACTTTTTTTGTAGCTACAGGTCGTGACTATGTTCCCCAGACTGGTCTTAAACTCCTGGCCTCAAGAGATTCTCCCGCCTCAGCCCCCCAAAGTGCTGGGATTACAGGCATGAACTATCACACCTGGACTTTTTTTATGGTTAAGGACCATAAGAACATTTTTTTTTTAATGGTTAAGGACTCTATGCATTTCTTTTTCTGCAATCTGTCTGTTTATATCTCTAGTGCATTTTCACGTAGGGTGTCAGTCCTTCCTTCTTCTGTTTTTTAGAAGCTCTTTATATGCTAGGGACATTAAACTTTAGTCTGTGCTATAAATTACAAATATTCTTCCAAGTTTGTGATTTAACTTTTTATTTTACTGATGGTATTTTTGTAGTATAAGATTTTTTTATTTCAATGTAATCAAATTCAATATTTTTATGTATTGTTTCTGAATTTTGAGCCAATGTTAACATGGTAGATTGAAAAAATATAGTCACAAATTCTTCCCACCTTTTTGTATACACTCCTGTTAAGTGTGACTTTAGGCCAGGCATGGTGGCTCACACCTGCAGTTACTGCACTTTGGGAGGCCAAGGCAGGAGAATCACTTGAGTCCAGGAAATTGAGACCAGGCTGGGCAATATAGCAAGACCCTGTCTCTACTTAAATTTTTTTTTTTTTTTTACTTAAAAAATTTTTTTAAATAAAAAAGAAATGTGGTTTTACATCTCTTCCCATCAAAAGATAGAGACTGTTTCTTCATTCGCTTGAATTTGGGCTGGACTTGTACTTTGTTTTGACCAATAGAATGTTATGGAAGTGACTTTCTGAGCTCTCACCCTCTTGAAATCCTGAGACTACCATGCGAAGAAGCCTGAGCTACCCTCCACGAGAATGAGAGATCACAGGGAGAGAGGTGCTCCATCTACAGCTAACAGTAACCCTAGATGTGTAAAGGAGGCCATCCCAGATCATCCAGCTCCAGCCACGTTGCCACATGACTTCAGTTATATGAACGACCCCAGGAGAGACCAGAAAAGAACAACCCAGCTGAACACAGACCAAATTGATGACCCGTTAAATTGTGAGCAAATAAGATGGTTATGTTCTAAGCCATGAAGTTGGGGTAGTTTGTTAAGTAGCAATATGTAGTTAAAATACTTAGGAAATAGGCCAGACTCAGTGGCTCACACCTGTAATCCCAGCACTTTAGGAGGCTGAGGCAGGTGGATCACCTGAGGTCAGGAGTTCGAGACCAGCCTGGCCAACACGGCAAAACCCTGTCTCTACTAAAAATATAAAAATTAGCTGGGCATGGTGGTGGGCACCTGTAATCCCAGCTACTCAGGAGGCTAAGGCAGGAGAATCACGTGAACCTGAGAGGTGGAGGTTGCAGTGAGCCCAGATCACACCACTGAATTCCAGCCTGGGTGACAAGAGCGAAATTCTGTCTCAAAAAAAAAAAAAAAGAAAAGAAAAGAAAAGAAACACAAATACTTGAATTTGACACACTTTTTTTTTTTAGATTTAGTATCATTGCTTTTCACATTCCTCAATGGGAATGAAGAAAGAACTAGCTGTGCCTAGCAGAAACAGATTCTGTTGGGCTTAGCCTTGTGGCCAATTGGTACCTTTTCTAAATTCTTTTCAGAGTTGCTAAATGCTGAAATGTGACTGCATACAGAAGAATTTATTTTTTTCATTTTAAAGTTCAGTATTATTTAAAATGCTGAGGCAGGAGGATCACTCAAGGCCAGGAGTTCAAGACCAGCCTGGGCAACACAGCAAGACCTCATCTCTACAAAAAATTAAAAAATTAGCTAGGCATGATGGCATGTGCCTGTAGTTCCAGCTACTCAGAGGGCTGAGGTGGGAGGATCACTTGAGCCCAGGAGTCTGAGGCTGCAGTGACCTATGGTAGCACCAATGCACTCAGCCTGGGCATTAGAGCAAGACCCTGTCTCAAAATAAAATAAGATAAAATAAAATGACGCTTTGAAACAGCAGCTATCAAATCCAAAAGCACTATGTTTTATTGATCTTTTTTGAGTATAATGAAGGTTTAACAACAGTATTCCATAAAAGCATTTTACTGTTATACCATTGACTGATTTT
>NW_016822674.1:0-1353 GCF_001698545.2 Rhinopithecus bieti | reverse complement strand
CAGATTATACCATTAAATGTATAAATAATACCCACATATTTATGTATAAACACACAAATCTGTATTTGCATGTTTATGTTTAAATATATAGAAACTATTTTAACAGATTTCGATGTCAATTGTGTTCTCTCTGACCAGTGTGCAAATTATATTTTCTATAATATTTTCCAGTTTTTCCAGATTTTCCACAATGATCCTATGTTAGTATTATGCTTAGAAAAATGACTCATTAAATAGAATGATTTTTAAATACCACTGAAAGTCTAGTTGCTTATGTTATGGAGCCCCTTCTTTCGAAGACGGTGATTGGGTTTCCTGATGCATAATTGATTGGGATCAATAGCTGAGGAAGTGGAAGGAGGGCGAGTGAGTTTCCTAGCAGCAGGAGTTCTTCCTGCCCTCAGCCTCTGGTGAATCCATCATGCCTAACCGATACCACACACTCCATTAGAAAACACAACCCTTAACACACACTCGGAGAATCTGACATGGAGAATGGAAGCAACAAATCTACAAAACATTGAGAAATGTTTATCTCTGCACATCTAAGTTGTGCAGTGTAACAGTATGGTTAAGTCATAGAGTCAGGCAGGCTGCATTTGAACTCAGTCCAATTCACCAGGATGAGACATTGAAATCATTCTGGCTCCGAGTTTCAAATCAGAAAACGGGGAGTGAAGAGAGTACCTACTGGCCAGGCGCGGTGGCGCACGCCTGTAATCCCACACTTTGGGAGGCAGAAGCAGGCGGATCACCTGAGGCCAGGAGTTCAAGACCAGCCTGACCAAGATGGAGAAAACCCATCTCTACTAAAAATACAAAATTAGCCGGGCTTGGTGGCACATGGCTGTAATCCCAGCTACTAGGGAGGCTGATGCAGGAGAACTGCTTGAACCTGGGAGGCAGAGGTTGCGTTGAGCCGAGATCATGCCATTGCACTCCAGCCTGGGCAACAAGAGCGAACTCTGTCTGAAAAAAAAAAAGAAAGAAAAGAAAAAAGAGTACCTACCGCTGTGAAGTGTTGAATAAACTAATTTATAGAAGGATGGAGAACAGTGCCTGACAATGAGAGACTGGGTTATGATTATTGTCATTTTTGAAATAATGTTCGGAAAGTCAAGGTTTCTTAATGTGTGACTCTGATGACCACTTGGAAGATAATCAGGTAGAAAGCTTGTTACAGATGGAGAGTTTTGAAATTCACCCAACTCTACCGAATAAGAGTTTCTGATGGGTCCCAAAAATACGTATTTTTGACAGTCTCCAAGTTTGTTCTTATGTGCATCTAAGATACACTGTACTAAAAGCATTATAATTTTCTATAAATATTCCGATCTCCTCAAGGTAAAGTTC
>NW_016822673.1:0-1647 GCF_001698545.2 Rhinopithecus bieti | reverse complement strand
CCCTTCCCTTCCCTTCCCTTCCCTTCCCACTACAAATTTCCCTTCCCTTCCCTTCCGTTCTCTTTCCTTCCCACTACAAATTTACCTTCCCTTCCCTTCCCACTACAAATTTCGCTTCCCTTCTCTTCCCTTCCCTCCCCTCCCCTCTTTTTTTCCTTTCTCTCTACGTGCCATATTACCCAGGTTGCTCTCAAACTGCTGAGCTCAAGCAGTCCTCCCACATCAGCCTCCCAAATAGCTGAGATCACAAGTACATACTACTGCACCCAGCTTCATGTATTCATTTTATGTTCAGAAAAGAGAGGCAGGGTACAGTGGCTCACAGCTGCAATGCAGCACTTTGGGAGGCTGGGGCAAAATAATCGCTTGAGCTTGGGAGTTCAAGACCAGCCTAGACAATGTTAAGACAACATAGTGACACCTTGTCTCTACTAAAAGAGAAGAAAAAAAAAATTAGCCAAGTGTGGTGGTGCGTGCGTGTAGTCCCACCTACTTAAAAACCTAAGGTGGAAGGATCACTACTAAGGTGGGACGATCACTTGAGCCTAGGAATTTAAGGCTGCAGTGAGCTATGATTGCATCACTGCTCTCCAGCCTAGGTGACAAAGTGAGACCTTGTCTCAATAAAATAAAATAAATGCTTCAGGAACAGTTAAACAAAAACAAAAACAAACAAACAAACAAAAACTAAGAAGAGAAACCTAGTTCCTAACCAGTCTGATTTGGCCTGCTTGGGTTATGTGCATATCTCAAACCTGTAACAGTTGTAATGCACAGATTGCTCTCAACTTAAGATTCATCATGATCAGGAGATGCAGTGGAATCAGGTTTTTTTAAAGCACATGCTGTGTGGGAGAGGAGTTATTTGTGGGGTAAAGAGGAAATGGGTGTTGGGTAGGCAACCAATATTATACTCTATTTCCAGATACTAAGACAATTTGCAAATGAAATCACAAGATAGCAACCTTTGAAACAATCAGAAAAGCAAGAAATATTCAAAACTGCAAAGAAGTTGACCACAAATAACAGACCAATTGCTTTAATATTCTAGTTCAGAATCAAACTGGTTATGAGAAGCTGCAGACAGCTGATCAGACCACAGGCCTCTCAGCCCACCAGATATGTAAAGTCCATGAGTTGTCCCCCATGTTTGCCCCAACTCTCTCATCCCAGTCACCCTAGGCCCCTTGCTAAAAAGCAAACTCTTGTCTCTCATTATTATATTAGCCCTCATCTACTCCATTCTTTTTTTTCTTTTTTTCTTTTTGATAAGGAGTCTCACCATGTTGCACTGACTGGAATGCAGTAGCTATTTGCAGGCGCCGTCCTAGTGCACTATAGCCTCAAACTCATGGGTTCAAATGATCCTCCTGCCTAAGCCTCCAAAGTAGGTGACACTACAGGCATCAGCCACCCCATGCCCAGCTTACTCCATTCTTCTTTCTCTTGATTCTTTAATTACAAAGCAATCTAGATATGGCCTTTATCTCTTTCCCTAGTATGCTTTTCCCCTTTTTTTCAATTTGAAGTCTTTAAAGAGGAGCCAGCTTTTGTTCACAGGCTATGTATGTGTATTAATATGTGTGTGTGTGCATGGATATGAAGATTTTGAAAGGTTTGAAAGTGCTCACCCAGGCCGGGCACGGT
>NW_016822672.1:0-1649 GCF_001698545.2 Rhinopithecus bieti | reverse complement strand
AGTCCTAGAATCAAGATTAAACATTGCACTTGACTTTCACATGCTCACTTGGGTTTCCAAGTGTGCTTTTTTTTTTTTTTTTTCTTTTCTGTTCTAAAGACATTTTAAGTAAACTGATGATGAAAGATTTTTATCAACCTCTTCACTGGATTCATGGCAAGGACATCCTCTCTATTTCGCTCACCGTGTTCAACCTCTTGCAGAAAGTAGCACATGGGTGAGCAAGTGTGGGATCAGGCTGGTCATTTCAGGCACTGACACAGGAACAAGCTCCATGCAGAGTCTGCCGTCAGAACAGGCATGAGTGAGTGAGTGCAGAATCCATCTGGCCACTCCACGCACTGACACTGGAGCAAGTTCCATATGGGGCCCACAGCCAGACCACATGTGTCACCTCAAGGGGGGCACAGTGATGCCAATGTGAGGATGCCCATGACCCTGAATCCCCAGAGGGTGTGTGATATTGCTTTAGTTCCATTATCCACAGACAAGATTGTGTTAGCAGCTCAGTTGGCCTCTTGCTTCATTGCATTGGGCAGCTTACCTTCACCCATGAGGGCAAAGGGCTGGTGTGACAGCATTTCTGGGTACCCACACTCAGTGGGTACTGAGCTCATCTGGAATCTAAGAGGAATGAGGTCACATGGACAGTTGAAGGATGGTGAAAGTGGAGACATTTCGAGCGATAAAAACAGCTGTCAGTGAAAAAGGGAGGTGGAGAGGGGACAGAAAAGACAGGTCATCTTTCCCAAAGTTAGATTGTCTCTTCCCCAAAGTTAGGTCATCTCTCCCTCCACTTACTGAGTCTGGGGTCTTTATAGGCACAGGATGCAGAGTGCATGCTGATTCATTTGTGAGTATGCAAAAAAGGTTAAAGTGAAAACACTCAAGGATGGGCATGACAGTGTAGAAAACCAAGTAGGGAAGGATAGATAATTGTAAAACAGGTAAAGTGTGGGGATCAATCAGAGAAAATAATGACAAATAAGAAGACAAGTTCTCAATCTAGTCAGATGATTTAACTTGTAGTTTGGCTTTCAGGCTTTAAACTGTCTTCAGCTTGGAGCTGGGATTTCACCAGGTAACCACCCATATCTGCCTAGTCATTTGGCTGCCTCTTGTTGCTATTTTCCCCCCATCTGAAGAGATGTGTTTAAATGCCATTAGAATAGGCATGAAGACTGATCTTTACCAGTTCTTGCTAGCAGGGGCAGTGTTTTGAGAAAAGAGCAATTAGATTTCCCTCGGGAGCCTATCTAAGGATCCCTGGTAAAAGAAAGCTATTGCCTGAGGCTCCAGTTGCATGATCAATTGGAGTTTGATGGCCTCTCAGTGAGAAGAAGCAATTCAGGTTATTAGAAGACATATATCAAAACAAAACAAGGGAGTAACGACTACTAACAAATGCCAGGGCTGCCAACACACCCAGATAACTGGTGGCTATAGTTATGTCTACTAAGATTTGTATGCATGGGGCTTGGCTTTTGCTAGCTCCCTTGGTCTTATTTTCCCAAATAAACCTCTGGGTTATGAGCACCCTAGTTACTTCTGACACCTGGCAGAATTTTTGGGATAATTGCCCAGCACTAGAATATTGATCCAGATTTTTTACATTACCCATTTCTTTTGTTTCTACTGAGCTGCAGCTA
>NW_016822671.1:0-1544 GCF_001698545.2 Rhinopithecus bieti | reverse complement strand
TCAAGTCTTCCAGTCAACGAACACAGGATGTCTTTCCATTTGATTAGGTTTTCTTTAATATCTTTCAATGATGTTTTATAGTTTTCAGCATGCAAGCCTTGCACTTCTTTTGTTAAATTTATTCCTAATATTTTATTCTTTTAGATGCCATTGCAAATGGAATTATTTTCTTAATTTCATTTTCAGATTGTTCATTGCTAAGTGTATAGAAATTCAGTTGCTTTTTGTATACTGATCTTGTATCCTGCAACCTTGTTTATTAGTTCTAATAGGTTATTTTTAGTGAATCTTTACAATTTTCTATATATAAGATCTTGTCATCTATGACTGGAAATATATTTACTTTTTTGTTTCCAATCCAAACGCTTTTATTTATTTTTCTTGCCTAATTTTCCTGGCTAGAACCACCAGTACTATGTTAAATTGAAGTGGCAAGAGAGGACATTTTCCTCTTGTTCCTAAACTTGGGGGAAAATATCCAGTCTTTCACCATTAAATGTAATGTGAGCTTTGTGGTTTTCATAACTTTACCAGGTTGAGGAAATCCCCTTCTATTCCCAGTTTGTTAAGTGTTTTTGTCATGAAACCATTTTTATCAAATGCGTTTTCTATATCCATTGAGATGATCTCTGGTTTAAGTTCATTTTTAATTAAACAAAATCATACTACATTCTCTTTATAAAAAAATGTGTTCAGTGTCGCCGGGTGCAGTGGCTCACACCTGTAATCCCAGCATTTCAGGAGGCTGAGGCGGGTGGATCACCTGAGGTCAGGAGTTTGAGACCAGCTTGGCCAACATGGTGAAACCCCCCATCTCTACTAAAAATACAAAAATTAGCTGAATGTGGTGGCATGCGCCTGTAATCCCACCTACTCAGTAGGCTGAGGCAGGAGAATCGCTTGAACCCGGGAGGTGGAGGTTGCAGTGAGCTGAGATCACACCACTGCACTCCAGCCTGGGTGACAAGAGCAAAACTCCGTCTCAAAAAAAAAAAAAACAAAACAAAAACAAACAAACAAATTAAAAAAAGTGTTCGGTATACATAAGGCTAGAGTCTTCCTAGTTCTTTCCCAAACACCCCAAGGTACTCGCTGTTGTCAGATTGCTGTTTCCTTTAAGCTAATTTCCTATCCGTGTGTATGTGTGTGCATGTGTTCAAAATATACAATATGCTTTAACAAAAAATGGCATAATAGTGTCAAATTAAATTCGGCCTAAACCTGCCTCCATGGATCATGAACTGCAATCTATGAGTACATTCTTGTAACAAGTAGCTGAGTCTCAGCCAATCACAGCAGACAAGCTTCAGTTAATTGCAGGCTGCCAACTGATGAGACCACGTCCATATAAGGCAATGCCAAGCTGTAACCAATCAAGCTGTTTCTGGATGTCATTTCCACTTTCTGTCTATAAATAAGGCCTGCCTAGGTTGCTGGGTAGAGCTCTCTGAACCTCTCTCCTGCTTCCGAGTGCTGCCCAATTCATGAATTGTTCTTTGCTCAAATAACTTCTAGCTAAATTTGTCTAAAGTTTTTTTTTTTTT
>NW_016822670.1:0-1699 GCF_001698545.2 Rhinopithecus bieti | reverse complement strand
AATATTAATACCCTGGGGAAGGAATTCATTCCTGGGGGGAGGTCTATAAATGGCTTCTCTGGGAGTGTCTGTCTTATGCAGTTGAGATAAGGACTGAGATACGCCCTGGTATCCTGCAGTACCCTCAGGCTTACTGGGGTGGGGAAAAACTCTGCCCTGGTAAATTTGTGGTCAGACCAGTTCTCTGCTCTTGAACCCTGTTTTCTGTTGTTTAAGATATTTATCAAGACAATCAAGACAATACATGCACCGCTGAACATAGACCCTTATCAGTAGTTCTGCTTTTGCCCTTTGCCTTGTGATCTTTGTTGGACCCTTATCAGTAGTTCTGCTTTTGCCTTTTGTCCCATTCTCTCAGAAGCATGTGATTTTTGTTCTGCTTTTTGCCCTTTGAAACATGTGATCTTTGTACCTACTCTCTGTTCTTACACCACTGCCCCTTTTGAAACCCTTAATAAAAAACTTGCTGGTTTGAGACTCAGGTCGGCATCACAGTCCTGCCAATATGTGATGTCACAACAGCTGTAAAATTCCTCTGCTTGTACTCTTTCTCTTTATTTATCAGCCAGCTGACACTTATGGAAAATAGAAAGAACCTACGTTGATATATCGGGGCAGGTTCCCCAATAATTAATCTTGGGATTTCCCCATGCCTTCATCTTTTGTTTTCATTGTTTCATCCTCAGATAATCAGTTTTTCAGTAGTTCAATCTTACTGGTGATTTCTTCCAATTCTCCTTCCAAGGTGGAGTGTTTGTGTGTATATTTTAAGACTACCAGCATGTTTCTTGTCAAAGATTGGCAGAATATCCTTTGGTAAACGATTATTATCAGGACAGGGCTGACCTAGCAGCTGCATGCTTCTTTAAGACTGTGCATTTCACATTTGAGCTTTTCAGTTTCTGGGAAGATAAGCATTCTCAAAGAAGATATAATTACATGGCCTTCTTAGAATTTCCAATTGATAGTATTTCATAAGCCTATAATAAATTAAGAATTTCAGAACTTTGTTATATTTAAAGTCAGCAATAAAATAAGAAGTACAACAGGAAAAACGTAAAAGACCTGCATATGCCATGCTTTTCTGAAAAACAAAAAAGTGTTCTGCTAAAAGTATCTTTCAAAAAGGATCTTTAGTGTACTAATCAGAGAATTTAAGTGGGCCAATGTTTGCTATTGTGTTATATTCATGAGCAATTGCTAGGTGATGAAGCTTTGTATTTGAATAGCATTTGACAATCTAAAAATGCCAGGTATTATTATGTGTTAATGAATCTCGACTTTTCATCTCCAAGTCTGTGCCTCTGTCCTGAACTGTAAACTTACATATCCAACTGCCTACTCAACACTTCACATAGAAATCTTACAGTTTGAACTTATCCTGTTCAAAACTGAGCTCCCAATATTTTTTCTTCTTCCTTCATTTTCCCCAAGCTGCTCCTTCCTTAACTTTCACCATTTTAGTTAATAGCAACTCCTGGGTGGGGCTACAGCCTCCCAAACTGCAGCTGTGGATCAGAACCTCCCTATGCTCTTGGAGGAGGGTAGGGAGCAGGCAGTATCCACCTTCCCTGTGCAGCTAAAGCCGCCCTCCTAGGTGCAGGACCCAGGAGTATCTGCAGCCTGCACCCTCAGGGGCCCCAAGAAAGACTCCCCCTGCCCCCCAGCACCACCCTCAACCTCCCTCCCAACCCCCACC
>NW_016822669.1:0-444 GCF_001698545.2 Rhinopithecus bieti | reverse complement strand
TTGTTATTTTATTATTTTGAGATGGAGTTTTATTCTTGTTGTCCAGGCTGGAATGCAATGACATGCAACCTCCACATCCGGGTTCAAGTGATTCTCCTGCCTCAGCCTCCCAAGTAATTGGGACTACAGGAGCCCACCACCATGCCTGGCTAATTTTTTGTATTTTTTTTAGTAGAGATAGGGTTTCACCATGTTGGCCAGGCTGGTCTCAAACTCCTGACCTCAGATGATCCACTTGCCTTAGCCTCCCAAAGTGCTGGGATTACAGGCATGAGGCATTGCACCCAGCCCCCAATAACTTTTTAAGGCTCTAAGAAAGCTTCTTTTTTTAATAAAGAAATTCCAAAACAGGCTCTGAAGTAATGTAGAATATACTTATATATTTACAAGTTGACGTGGGGACACACTCCCACAGGGTATACATTAATGTGAGTGTAGTAACTT
>NW_016822668.1:0-1538 GCF_001698545.2 Rhinopithecus bieti | reverse complement strand
AACCTCTGCCTCCCAGGTTCAAGTGATTCTCCTGCCTCAGCCCTCCAAGTAGCTGAGACTACAGGTATGTGCCCCCATGCCCAGCTAATTTTTGTATTTTTAGTAGAGACGGAGTTTCACCATATTGGCCAGGATGGTCTTGATCTCTTGACTTCACGATCTGCCCATCTTTGCCTCCCAAAGAATTTTCTTCTACCAAGAAGAAAGAGAAAAGGTATTGGAAAGCTCCTATTTATTACCTTTTAAAATTTAGAGGCTCTTAGTAGAAAGTTAAACTCAAGTTTAGTAATTAGGTGTGGAGTTTAAATGAAAGAGTTTTATTTTTTCATATGTAGGTGGTATTGACTATTAATTCCCAAAAGACCACCAAAAAAAAGTTGGTAAACTAGAGCTAAATTTATTAGACCTATCATAGTAAGAGAGAGCATTAAAAACAATCTTAAAGCATCACAGTATGAAAAAAAATCAGGGAATGATATTTAGAAAGTTTTAGATTCTGAACTCAGGTGGCCTAATGCAGGTTTTACCAGGTAGTACACTAAGACTGGGTAAATTTCGTGACATAATAATTTAAGATTGGGGAATACCGCAGAGTGAAGCTCTTAAATGGAATATTAATAAGTAAACTTGTTTAGTTAGCTGTTTATGTTAGTAATCTATTGTTCTTATATGAGAATATTTATCTCTCTATATATAGGTATAGAGAAATTTTCTGATGCAAAGAGTGAATTTATTGGCCTATAGCATAATAGTCCTAGAGAAAATTTTTTAGAACAAATGGTTAAATCATAATGACATACATGATCAAGATTTTATTTTGAATATTAGGCTATGTGGAAATATGCTGTTTAAATTATCAGAAGTCTGTATATTTTATGAGGCATCATACCACATTTTGCCAATCTACTCTTAAACATGAATATGATTATTTGAATTTTATTAATATTTTAGAAGATACTAAGTATACATTTGACATGATTTTAAATTAGAAGTTAGCAAACTATGTCCAAGAACCATATTCTTTCTTGTGCATACATTTTAATGAAGCACAGCCACACCCAATCATTTACATATTTTCTATGGCTGCTTTTGTGCTACTAGAGACCAGAGTAGTTGCAACAGAGACCTTATGACCTGCATGCCAACATTATTTACTGTTTGGTTCTTTAGAGTAAAAGTTCACCAGCTCCTCTTTCAAGTGTTTAAATACATGTGTACAATTTTAGTTTGCAAGGCAGAGAGTTTACTATGAAAATATTTGTAATTAAAATTAAAATAACATATTTTACATAAAAGTAAGATTTTATAAGTCTATCCATTTTGAACATTATCATGAAATACTACAAGTAGTGTCTTGCATATGACATAGAGGATGTGTCATTTACTAAGGATATTGCATTTAAACATGTTGGAATATTGATTTTTTATCTTATTACATTATACTACACATAAATATAAAACTTATACCATTTAAACATAAATTTTGTTAATGTTTTGAGACTAAACAAAAGGTGTAATAAAAAGGTAATTTTTAAGAT
>NW_016822667.1:0-2593 GCF_001698545.2 Rhinopithecus bieti | reverse complement strand
GCGACTGGAGGTGTGCACCATCGTGCCAGGCTAATTTTGTTTTTTTTTTTTTTTTTTTTTTTTTGTAGAGACAGGGTTTTACCATGTTTCCTAGGCTGATCTGGAACTCCTGGGCTCAAGTAATCCACACATCTCAAACTTGCAAAGTACTAGGATTATAGACGTGGGTCACTGTGCCCAGCCTATGCTGGACTTTTTTTTTTTTTTTTTTTTGAGATGAAGTCTTGCTCTGTCCCCTAGGCTGGAATGCAGTGGTGCGATCTTGGCTCACTGCAAGCTCCGCCTCCCGGGTTCACACCATTCTCCTGCCTCAGCCTCCCGAGTAGCTGGAACTACAGGTGCCCGCCAGCACGCCCAGCTAATTTTTTGTGTTTTTAGTAGAGACTGGGTTTCACCATGTTAGCCAGGATAGTCTCGATCTCCCTCCTGACCTTGTGATCCACCCGCCTTGGCCTCCCAAAGTGCTGGGATTACAGGCATGAGCCACCACACCCAGCCTATGCTGGACTTTTAATCAACACTGATTAAAAAAAAAACAAAACTGGCTGGGAGCAGTGGCTCATGCCTGTAATCCCAACACTTTGGGAGGCCGAGGCAGGTGGATTGCCTGAGGTCAGGAGTTTGAGACCAGCCTGGCTAACATGGTGAAACCCCATTTCTACTAAAAATACAAAAATTTGCCTGGCGTCATGACACACACCTATAATCCCAGCTACTTGGGAGGCTGAGGCAGGAGAATCGCTTGAACTCAGCGGGCAGAGGTTGCAGCGAGCCACAATGGTGCCATTGCACTCCAGCTTGGGCAACAAGAGTGAAACTCTGTCTCAAAAAACAAAACTCAGAAAACAAAAACACCCAGCCTCACGGAGCTTACATGGGGGGAGCCAGGGGATAAACAGAAAATCTGCAAAGCGTAAACCTTGTTTGATGCAATTGCCAAGGAGAAGCAGGGCAGTGGATGGGAGCAATTGTGTTTATTTTTAGGGGATTGCAACACTATTTAGGTGGTGGCCAGAAGGAGGCCTTAGAGTAAAGGTCTGAAGGGGCAGCAGGGAACAGTGTTGCAGGCAGAGATAACAGCAGCTGCCATGCCCCTGAGGTCACCTGCCAGGGTGTTGGAGGAAGGTCAGGGTAGGTGAGAGATGAGATGGAGATGGACAGGGAAGATGGTGTATGGCCAGATAAGGATTTTGACTTTTCCTCAGAGTGAGCTGGGAGTCGGTGCAATTCTGAGCCTAGGGGAATAGGATCCAGATTGTTTTAACAGGATGCCCCTGGTTGCTGGCTTGAGGACAGGCAAGGGTGGAGAGACATAAGGAGGATGTAATAATCCAGGCGACACCTGTGGCGGCAGTGGGGTGGTGAGTCACTGACTCTTAGGTGAGTTGGCCCAAGCCAACAGGATGTGCTGTGAGAAAGTGAGGAGCTGACTTTGACTTCAGAGATTCGGGCTGAACTTGGGGAAGGACAGAGGTGCCGTGGGTGGAGACAGGGAAGATGCAGGAGAAGCTAGTGGGGCAAGAGAAGTTGGTGGTGCAAGAGGTGGCGGATCAGGCGTGTTCTATCTGGGGTCTCATCCAGTCGAAGTTGGAAGCAAGTTTGGGCTCAGGGGAGCAGTCCAGGCTTGAGATATGATTTGGGGGATCATGAATTTATAACTGGCATTTCAAGCCTTAAAACAAGCCGGGTCCAGTGGCTCATGTCTGTAATCCCAACACTCTGGAAGGCTGAGATGGGAGGGTCACTTGAGCCCAGGAGTTCGAGACAAGCCTGGGCAATATAGCAAGACCCCATCTCTAAAAAAAAAAAAAAAAAATCAGCTGCACGTAGTACACACCTGTAGTCCCAGCTACTAGGGAGGCTAAGGCGGGAGGATGACTTGGGCTCAAAAGGTCAGGCTGCAGTGAGCCATGATTGTGCCACTGAACTCCAGCGTGGGCAACAGAGAGAGATCCTGTCTCAGAAAAGTAAATAAATTACCTAAATGTAGTGGCTTAAAACAACAGAAATTTATTGCCTTACAGTTCTGGAGGTCAGAAGTCTGAAATGAGTCTTCCAAGGCTAATGTCAAGGTGTCGGGGGCCAGGTGCAGTGGCTCACACCAGTAATCCCAGCACTTTAGGAGGCTGAGGCGGGCAAATCACTTGAGATCAGGGGTTCGAGACCAGCCTGGCCAACATGGTAAGACCCCGTCTCTACTACAAATACAAAAATTAGCTGGGCATGGTGGCAAATGCCTGTAATCCCAGCTACTTGGGAGGCTGAGGCAGGAGAATCACTGGGACTCAGGAGACGGAGGTTACTCTGTCTCAAAGAAAAAAAAAAAAAAAAAAAGGTGTCAGCTGGGCTGGGTCCTTCTGAAGGCTCTAGGGGAAAATCCATTTCCCTGACTTTTTTTTTTTTTTGAGACCAAGTCTTGCTCTGTCCTTCAGGCTGGAGTGCAGTGGCGTGATCTTGGCTCACTGCAACCTCTACCTCCCAGGTTCAAACAATTCTCCTACCTCAGTTTCCTGAGTAGCTGGGATTACAGGCACCTGCCACCATGCCCGGCTAATTTTGTATTGGTACTAGAGATGGAGTTTCACCATGTTGC
>NW_016822666.1:0-691 GCF_001698545.2 Rhinopithecus bieti | reverse complement strand
CAGCCTGTCAATGCTATAGAAAAGAAAATCCCATTTTCTGAGGAGAGATTCAAGCTGGCTGCAGAAATTTGCGTAAGTAGCAAGGAGCTGAATGTTAATCCCCAAGACAATGGAAAATGTCTCCAGGGCATATCAGAGGTCTTCATGGCAGCCCCTCCCATCACAGGCCTGGAGGCCTACAAGGAAAAGTGGTTTCATGGGCCCAGCTCAGCCCCATGCTGTGTGTAGCCTGAAGACTTGGTGCCCTGCATGCCAGCCAGTCCAGCCATGACTGAAAGGGGCCAATATAGAGCTCAGGCTGTGGCTTTAGAGGGTGGAAGCCCCAAGTCTTGGCAGCTTCCACATGGTATTGAGCCTATGAGTGCACAGAAGTCAAAAATTGGGGTTTAGGAACCTCCGCCTAGATTTTAGAGGATGTATGGAAATGCCTGGATGTCCAGGCAGAAGTTTGCTGTAGGGGCAGGACCCTCATGGAGAACCTCTGCTAGGGCAGTGCAGAAGGAAAATGTAGGGCTGGAGCCCCCACACAGAGTCTCTACTGGGGCACTGCCAAGTAGAGCTGTGAGATGAGGGCTATTGTCCTCCAGACCCCAGGATGGTAGATCCACTGCCAGCTTGCACCATGTGCCTGGAAAAGCCACAGACACTCAATGCCAGCCCATGAAATCAGCCAGGAGGGAGGCTGTACCCT
>NW_016822665.1:0-691 GCF_001698545.2 Rhinopithecus bieti | reverse complement strand
TTGGATCGCATTGAGGACTATGCTGACAAAGGAAATGTCATCAGTTCAAAAAGTGAAAAAAGCATTCTGAGAAACTTCTTTGTGATCTGTGAATTCCTCACACAGAGGTACAGCTGAGTTCACAGGAAGCAGTTTGCTAAAACTCTTTTTGTGTAATCTGCAAAGTGAGATTTGGGATCCCATAGGTGCCCAAGGTGAAAAGGAAATATCCTCAGATAATAACTGGAGAGAAGCTTACTGAGAGATTGATTTCTGTTGTGTGACTTCATCACACAGAGTTCCACACTTCCATTCTTGGAACAGTTTGATATCTCTGTTATCTTGTGTTCTGCAAAGTGATATTTGGGAGCTCATTGACTTCTATGGTGAAAAAGGAAATATCCTCAGATCAAAAGTGGAAAGAAGCTTTCTGAGAAACTGCATTTGGATTTGTGAATGCAACTCACAGAGTGACACGTTTCTTTTACGTGTTCAGTTTGCTAACACATTTTTCTGAAAATCTGCATTGCGATACTTCTGAACGTAATGAAGGTTGCAGAGACAAAGGAAGTATCCTCAGATGAAAACTAGAAGGAAGCTTTCATAGAAACTACCTCGTGATGTGTGAAGTCATCTCACATAGTTACACTTATGTTTCATGCAACAGTCCATTATCACTGTTTTTGAGAATCCTGAGAGGACTTCTTTGGAT
>NW_016822664.1:0-309 GCF_001698545.2 Rhinopithecus bieti | reverse complement strand
GAAGACGGTGTCTCGCTCTGTCACCAGGTTGGAGAACAATGGCACAATCTCAGCTCACTGCAATCTCTGACTCCCTGGTTCAAGCGATTCTCCTGTCTCAGCCTCCCAAGTAGCTTGGATTACAGGCACACTGCCAGCACACCCAGATAATTTTTGTATTTTTAGTAGAGATGGGGTTTCACCATGTTGGCCAGGATGGTCTTGATCTCCTGACCTCGTGATCCGCCCACCTGGTCTCCCAAAGTGCTGGGATTACAGGCGTGAGCCACCGCACCCAGCTGAAGCCATTATTCTTTAGAGAGCAATGGC
>NW_016822663.1:0-692 GCF_001698545.2 Rhinopithecus bieti | reverse complement strand
GTTGATTCAGTGGTTCCAGAGGTTTTCTAAGTGCCTTCCATTTATTAATTCATTTCACATTCACAGATGACCCCACAAAGTAAGCACTATTGTTATCCCCATTGTACTGACAGGGAAGCTGAGGTCCAGAGGAGCTTGGGTGCCTTGCTGGAGGCCACACAGCTTGTGAGTGGTGGTTGGAGCTGAGGAAAGATGTAAGAAATTATTGTTCCCAAGCTGTGAGGTGCCACATGGGGGCCAAGATTATTCTTTTTCTTTTTAGAGATAGGGTCTCACCATCATTCAGGTTGCAGTACAGTGGCGCAATCATGGCTCACTGCCACCTCCAGCTCCTGGGCTCAAGGGATCCTCCCACCTCAGCCTCTTGAGTAGCTGGGACTACAGGCCAGTGCCACCATGATGTGCTAATTTTTAAAATTTTTTATTTTCTATAGAGATTGGGCTTTGCCATCTTGCCCAGGCTGGTCTTGAACTCGTGGGCTGAAGCAATCCTGCTCCCTCAACCTCCCAAAGCCCTGGGATTACAGGCATGAGCCACTGTGCCTGGCCTGTTCTCCATTTTTCTACTTCTTTCTCTGCCTCCAGATCTGTCCCCTTGAACACTAATTTAGGGGACACTAAACATCTGCTACATTTGCTGGTTATTTTCTAAATTAACATTTAAAAGTTGCATATTTCCTTATCAAGGTATG
>NW_016822662.1:0-687 GCF_001698545.2 Rhinopithecus bieti | reverse complement strand
CTTTAGAATACTGAAAAGAAATAATCTCAAAGAGAATCCAGAAGGAAACTTTCTGTGAAACTACTCTGTGTCACGTGAATTCCGCTCACACAGTTAAGCTTCTCTTTTCATTGATCAGTACCATAACACTGTTTTCATTTAGTCTGTGAAGGGATATTCTGGAGCGTTTCAAGGCTTACGGTGAGAAAGGAAACACCTTTAGACAGAAACTGGTGAGCAGCTTCCTGTGGAGCTGCCTTGTAACATGTGCATTACACTCACAGAAATATACCCTTCTTATCATAGAGGATTCTGGAATTCCTTTTGGAGAAAAAGCTATCAAGGGACATTCGGGAGTATAGGGATGGATATGGTGAAAAGGAAACATCCTGAGACAAAACTGGAAAGAAGATTTCTGTGAAACTGCTTTGTGTTAGATATACTTATTCATCTGGCATCGTTAAAACTTTTCTTATATTACGCAGTTTGGAAACTGCGTCATGAACGGATCCACGAAGGGATATTTGGGAGCACATTCAGGCCTACGGTGAAAATGTATGTATCTTCAGATAAAAACTGGTTAGAAGCTTTCTGAGAAACTCCTTTTGGTGTATGCATTCCACTCAGGGACTTATACCTTTTTTCTCACACGGCAGTGTTAGAACACTGTTCCTGTGAAACCGAGAAAGTGATATTTCAGGACACACT
>NW_016822661.1:0-692 GCF_001698545.2 Rhinopithecus bieti | reverse complement strand
CACATACTATATAAGAATTTTTTTTCTTCATGAATGTTAGCAATTCTGTAGCTTTCAGGTGTCTTCAGATACTATGAAACTTTGTTCAAATAATTGCCTACGTGACAAAAAATGGTTAGTGAAAATTAATGTCCTAAAATTATATCCATTGAGAAAGATTCACTGATAATTGTTCTAACTTTTAAAAGAGCATTGTACTCAATATAGTTAAAAATTTGATAGATATAAGTCTGACTTAGGATTTTTCTTGGCCAATCACAGTGACTCACACCAGCACTTTGGGAGGCCGAGGCAAGCAGATTGCTTGAGCCCAGGAATTCAAGACCAGCCTGGGCAACATGGGGAGACACTGCATCTACAAAAATTACAAAAATTAGCCTGGCATGGTGGCTCATGCCTGTGGTCCCAGCCACTGGGGAGGCTGAAGCGGGACGATCCCCTGAGCCCAGGAGGTTGAGGCTGCAGTGAGCCATGATGGTGCTTCTGCACTCCAGCCTGGGTAAAAAAGATTGGTTTTTCTTAGTGCTGGATGTGGTGTAATGTGCCTGTAGTCCCAGCTACTTGGGAGGCTGAGATGGGAGGATTGCTTGAACCCAGGAGTCGGAGACCAGGCTGGGCAACATAGTGAGACTCCGTCTCAATTTAAAAAATAGAATTTGGGCCGGGCGCGGTGGCTCAAGCCTGTAATCCCA
>NW_016822660.1:0-1544 GCF_001698545.2 Rhinopithecus bieti | reverse complement strand
GTGGTGGCGGGCGCCTGTAGCCCCAGCTACTCGGGAGGCTGAGGCAGGAGAATGGCGTGAAGCCTGGAGTTGGAGCTTGCAGTGAGCCGAGATGGCGCCACTGCACTCCAGCCTGGGCGACAGAGCAAGACTCCATCTCAAAAAAAAAAAAAGAAAGAAACCCCGTCTCTACTAAAAATACAAAAATTAGCAGGGCCCAGTGGCAGATGCCTATAATCCCAGCTACTTAAGAGGCTGAGACAGGAGAATCACTTGAACCTGGGAGGTGGAGGTTGCAGTGAGCCAAGATCAAACCACTGGACTCCAGCCTGGGCAACAGAGTGAGACTCCATCTTGAAAAAAAAACTGGGCTAATAGTTCTTCTCCTACAGTTTTATTTATAGGAATTAATGTGAAGTATTTTAGAAAGTTTCAGGACCTTAATAAGTGCTTGCTACTGCACTTGACTAGTCTTAAAAGTAAAAAATAAAATAAAATGAAATGGTTGGTATTATTGTACTTGGCTCCACTTATTTCATTCCATAAGCAGTTATCAAGCTCCTAATGTGCATCAAGCACTGAGGAAACAGGAATGAATGAACCACTGTCCTGGTTTTCTGGGCATTCAGTCCTGTGAAACAAATAATAATTTGAATTTGACATTCAAAGTGTTAAAGTAGAGCTATGTATTAGCAAGGTTGAGGTGGATAGACTTTAAGGGGATGGGAAATTCCACTGTGGGCACTTTCTCTTATTTCCTGGGTGACTCAGTAAAGAAACCTCTCAGAGCCTCACCTTGTATCTCTGTAAAATGGGCCAATTCCTTCATCATTATAAATAGTACTAGTAGAGTTTAAAAACACTCCTTTTCCTTTCCTATGCCTGTGGCATAGTGCTGACAAAAAGAAACTGCTCAACATTATTGAACAATTACTAAGTGCCAGGGACTGTTTAAAGTGCTTTCATATATCAAGTATTCTGATACTCACAAGAACTTGGGGAAGAAGGGTTACTATTAGTCCTACTTGGCAAATTTGGAAGCTGAGGCACACAGAAGATAGTTTCTCTCCTTCCTTCCTTCTTTTCTTTCTTTCTTAACAGGCTGGGGGTGGTGGCTCATGCCTGTAATCCCAGCACTTTGGTAGGCCAAGGCGGCTGGATCACCTGAGCTCGGGAGTTCGAGACCAGCCTGACCAACATGGAGAAACCCCGTCTCTACTAAAAATACATGGTGGCGCATGCCTGTAATCCCAGCTACTTGGGAGGCTGAGGCAGGAGAATCACTTGAACCCAGGGGGCTGAGGTGCAGTGAGCCAAGACAGTGCCATTGCACTCCAGCCTGGGCAACAAGAGAGAAACTCCGTCTCAAAATAAATAAATATATAAATAAATAAATACAAAAACAAAACAAAACAAAAAAAACCTATTTTTCTCTAGAGGAACCTATTTTTCTCTAGAGGTAAAGAACGTGGACTTCAGACTCAGATTAAACTGGGTTTGAATACTGGTTCCGCCACTTACTAGATATGTTCCAACCGGGCAACTTCTTTTTTTTTTTTTTTTTT
>NW_016822659.1:0-239 GCF_001698545.2 Rhinopithecus bieti | reverse complement strand
AGTGTGTGACAGGGACCAGGGCTCAGTGTGTGACAGGGACCAGGGCTCAGTGTGTGACAGGGCCAGGGCTCAGTGTGTGACAGGGACCAGGGCTCAGTGTGTGACCAGGACCAGGGCTCAGCGTGTGACTGGGACTAAGGCTCAGTGTGTGACCAAGACCGGGGCTCAGTGTGTGACCAAGACCAGGGCTCAGTGTGTGACAGGGACCAGGGGTCAGTGTGTGACCAGGGTCAGGGTTT
>NW_016822658.1:0-1848 GCF_001698545.2 Rhinopithecus bieti | reverse complement strand
GAGGGAGGAATTGCGGGGCGGGGGTGGAGATGGTGGTGGTGCCGGGAATCTGCATAGGCGAGGAAGTTGAAAGGTCTGAATCTCACATCCCCTTTTGCCTCCCAGCCCTATGTCCACCTTTCATCCTAGGTAAAATCTGAATTGGAGAGGGGGAAAAAGGAATTAGATTCAGAAACGAACACCAGGCACAGAATACCAAACCCTTCCTTCCTACTCTTCCCCATCCCCACCCCGCACCCCCGCGCTCCTAAAGCATTTTTTCCTTTCCTGGGATAAAAGTCATTTTGCAGTTAAGTATGTTTTACCATCTACCACAGGCAATCATCTTCAATCAAAAGCAATGGTTATGCACATGGGAGGGGCTTCACGGCTTCCACCCGAAAGGCATTAGTTACCAAGAATGTGGGGTGCTTGTGGTGTGTGTGTAGGGGTGGAGGGATAGAAACGCCTGGAGGCACGGGGGTGGAGAGGCCAAAAGGGACAAAGGTGGAATTAGCTCAGAAGATGGGTAACGCCTCTCTCTCCAGGCCGCAGTTAAAATAATATTTTAACAAAAGATTTTTTTCCAAGTCCAGAAAAAAACGTATGCGGGGCGCGAGGTGGGTGGAGGAGGGAGTTGATAATGTAACATACACTCTTTCAGACTGGAGATAGGGTACCAGGGGATTTGGACCTTGTGACCGAATGGGAACTCAGAATCAGTATTCGGACAGAGTAGGGGAGGGGTGGGGAGGGGCGGGCAAGGTATGGGTAGGAGGAAGGAGAAAGAGCGAAAGCTGGGATAGACTTGGCTAGACAGTTTCCCAGGGTAGCAGGATCCTCCAGGGCTCCAATTCCGAGGTGCAAGGACCCTCCCCGACTACTCCCGAGCTGCACCCCAGCTCGAAGCCACTTGCTACGCAAAGCGCGCGGGCCCAGCCGGTCCCGTGTCCCCCGCCCGTGCGCCGCGTAACTGACTGGCACACTGAGCGCGCTCACCGATCTTGACTTGCTCGCGGTAGCTCTTTTCGTTGAGGCAAACCCCGCGGCCGTGCAGCAGGGCGTGCAGCGGCTTCTCCTCGTCCTGCCGGGGGAGGCAGCGCAGCCCCTGGGCGCAGCGCTCGGTGTAGACGCCGCACGACTGCCCCTCGGCCAGGGCGCAGGTCATGCAGCAGCCGCAGCCCGGCTCCTTGACCAGCTCGCAGCCCAGGGGGCTGGGGGGGCACATGGAGAGGGCTTTCTCGTCGCAGGGCTCGCAGTGCACGAAGGAGCCCAGGCTCTGGGCCGGCCCCGCATAGGCGGCCAGCAGCAGGAGGACCGCGGTGAGCAACATCATCTTCTCTTAGTCGCCCCCTTTACCTCGGGGTGGGGCAGGAGAGCGAGAGTGCAGGGATAAAGGGGCCAAGAGGGCGCCCGGAGATTTTTTTGTTTTTGTTTTAAAATTTCTAGCAGGTAGAGCAGGTGCCCTCCCCAGACACTTGCAAAATGTAGAGAGAGATGGAGGACTGGGGTGCCCGCGAGCAGGTCCCAGCTGCAAGAATTAAAGCCTTGCAACAGGTTGGGGGAAGCAGGGCAGCGCCAGGTGCACTCAGTGAGCGGAGGCCGGAGCGGGTCAGAATTATAGGGGGAAAATAGCCACAAAATTGTTCACCCCAAGCAACCACCGAAATAGTGACCTCGGAGGCAGTGGAGATGGCGTTGGGGTTGGGGAGAAAATGGATTTATCTTTAAATTTTTGCTTAAAATCTAAAACACACCCCGCTCCTTTCTAACCCTCAGCTGCCGGCGGTGCGCTGCGGCGCGGAACAGGTAAGAGGCTTTGGCTGCAGCCGAGAGGGTGGGAGAAAACGTTAAAATCAAGAAATAAAA
>NW_016822657.1:21233-22611 GCF_001698545.2 Rhinopithecus bieti | reverse complement strand
AGAATGTCCATACTACCCTAAACAATCTACAGATTTAAATAAACCTTTAACAAAATACTAATGACATTCTTCATAAAAATTTTTAAAATCCTAATGTTTATATAAAACCACAAAAGTCCTAGAATAGCCAAAGCCATTTTGGGCAAAAAAATAAAATAAAATAAAATAAATAACAAAAACTGGAGAAACCACGTTCCTGGACTTCAAATTATACTGCAGAACTCTAGTAACCAACATAGCATTGTACTGGAGTAAAAATAGATACACAGACCAATGGACACAGTACAGAATAGAGAATTCATAAATAAGTCCCCACATCTACCATGAAGTAATTCTCAAAAAGGGTGCCAAAATCATGCAATGGGAAAATGACAGTTTATTCAATTAATGGTGCTGGGAAAACTGAATATTGTATGCAAAAGAGTGAAACTTACCAGTAACTCCCAACGTACACAAAAAACAATCAAAATGGATTAATATGTAAATCTAAGACCTCAAACTATGAAATTACTAAAAGAAGACATTGGGTAAACTCTCCAGAATACTGGTCTGGGCAAAGACTTATTCAATAATACCCCCAAAGCATAGGCAACCAGATAAATTGACAAATTAAATCATATCAAGTTAAAAAGCTTCTGCACAGCAAAATAAACAATCAAAGAAGTAAAGAGACAACCTACAGAATGAGAGAAAAGACATAAGGAGCTGAAATGACTCTATAGAAAATTCTAACTATACACTTAAGAGTGGACAAAAGATATGAATTGATGTTTCTCAGAAGAAGAAATACAAAAGGCAAACAGAAATGCAAATCAAAACTGCAATGAGATATATTCTCACCTCAGTAAAACATGGCTTTTTTCCCAAACACAGGTAATAAATGCTGTTGAGGATATGGAGAAAAGGGAACTTGTACACTGTTGGTGGCAATGTAAATTAAAGCAGAAATCCATGGAGGTTCCTTTAAAAAAAAAAAAAAAAAAGATTGAACTACCATATTATCTTTTAATTACATTACTGGATACTTATTCAGAGGAAATTAAAATCAGTATGTCAAAAACATCCTTTCCTTACTCCTTATACGAAGATTAATTCAAGATGGATTAGAGACTTAAATGTTAGACCTAATACCATAAAAACCCTAGAAGAAAATCTAGTTAGTACCATTCAGGACATAGGCATGGGCAAGGACTTCATATCTAAAACACCAAAAGCAACGGCAGCAAAAGCCAAAATTGACAAATGGGATCTAATTAAACTAAAGAGCTTTTGCACAGCAAAAGAAACTACCATCAGAGTGAACAGGCAACCTACAGAATGGGAGAAAATTTTTGCAACCTACTCATCTGACAAAGGGCTAATATCCAGAATCTACAAA
>NW_016822657.1:9857-19325 GCF_001698545.2 Rhinopithecus bieti | reverse complement strand
AAAAAAAAAAAAAAAAAAAAAACAGATATAAGTGAACTCTCAGACAGATAATTCAAAAGATGTGTGTTGAGGAAGCTAAAATTCAAGGTAACACAGAAAAGAAATTCAGAATTCTTTCAGATAAATTTAACAAAGACCTTAAATAATTTAAAGTATGAAGCAGAAATTCTGTAGCTGAAAAATACAGTTGATAGAATATCATCGGAAGAAGTATTAGAGTCTTTTAATAGATCAAGAAGAAGAAAAAGTTAGTGAGCTTGAAGACAGTCTATTTGAAAATATACAGTCAGAGGAGATAGAAGGAAAAAAGAAGAAAAAACAGTGAAGCAAGCAAGTATAAAGGATCTAGGAAATAACTTCAAAAGAAAAAACTTGAGACTTATTGGCCTTAGAGAGGAGGTAGAATAAGAGATGGGGTAAAGAATGTATTCAAAGGAATAATAACAGAACTTTTCAAACACAAGCACTTGGCATATATACACACACACACACACACGCACACACACACACACACACACACACATATATATATATATATACACACACACACACACACATTCAACATTGGAGGACCCAGATATACATAAGAAATATTATTAGAGCTAAAATAAACAGGTAGTCCACAATAGAATAATAGCTGGAGACTTCAACAGCCCACTTTAAGCATTGGACAGATATTCCATACAGATAATTAACAAAGAAACGTTTGACTTAATCTGCACTATAAACCGAATTAATCTAATAGATATTTACAGAACATTTCATCCAATGGCTGCAGAATACACATTCTTCTTCTCAGCCCACTGATAATTTTCAAGGATAGACTATATGTTAGGTCTCAAAACAAGTATTAAAACTTGAAAAAAAATTAAAACAATGTCAAGCATATTTTCTCATGACAATAACACTCAGAATTAGTAACAAGAAGACTTTTGAAACTATGCAAATACATGGAAATTAAACAATATGCTCCTGAATAACCAGTTGGTCAGCGAAAAAACTAAGAAAAAATATTAAAATCTTTTGAAAAAAGTGATAATGGAAGCACAACATACCAAAACCTATTGAATACAGCAAAATCAGTACTCAGAGAGAAATTTATAGCTACAAGTGCCTGCATCAAAAAAAAGAAAACAATTGCAAATAAACAATCTAACAATACATCTTAAAGAAGTAAAAATGCAAAACCAAACCAAACCAAATATTAGTAGCAGAAAATAAATATTAAAATCATAACAGAAATAAATTTGAAAAAATACAAAAAAAAAAATATAAAGTTGTTTTGTTGAAAAGTTAAACAAAATTGACAAACTATTAGTCATACTAACACAAAAAGAGAGAACATCTATATAAATACAATTATAAATAAAAAAGAAAACATAACAGCTGACACTGCAGAAATTAAAAGTATAACTAGCAGTCACTATTAACAGCTATATGTCAGTAAGTTGAATAATAGAGAAGAAATAGGCAAATTCTTAGAAACACGCAACCTATGAAGAATGAACTAGGGAGAAATCCAAAATCTTAACAGACTAATAACAAATGATGAGATCAAAGCCATAATAAAACGAATTCCAGAAAATAAATGCTCCGGGCCTTGTGGCTTCACTACTGAATTTTACCAAACATTTAAGGAATAACTAATATCAATCCTATTCAAACTAGTCTGAAAAATAGAGGAAGAGGAATTACACCCAAGCTTATTCTATGAGGTCAGTGTTAACCTGATATTAAAAAAGAAAAGAAAAGGAAAGGAAAAAACACATTTAAAAAGGAAAATGACAGGCCAATATATCTGATAAATATGAATGTGAGAATTCTAAACAAAATAATAACAAAGTGAATTCAACAAAACAGTAAAAGAATCATTTATCATGACCACGTGGGATTTATTCCACTTAGAATAAATACACATATCCAATAATGTGATATATCATATCTACAGAATAAAGGATAAAACTATATGATAATTAAAGTTGATGACAAAAAAGCATTTGATAAAATTCAACATTGATTTATGATAAAATCTCAAAAAAATGGGTATAGAGGAAACATATCTTAACACAATAAAAGACATAAGGCATATATATCAGACATACCACTAGTACCATAATAAATGAGGAAAAGTAGGAAGACTTTCCCATGAGATCTGGAACACAACAAGAATGGCTGCTTTTCTACTGCTGTTTAACAAAATACTGGAATCCGTAGCTAGAGCAATCAGACAAGAGAAAAACATAAAGGGCATCCAAATTTGAATGAAAGAAGACAAATCATATTTGTTTGCAGATAATGTAATTTTATATATGAAAAAATCCGAAGGTCCCACAAGAAAACTATTAGAACTAATAAATAAGTTCAAAAAAGCGTCAGGATACAAAATCAACATAGAAAAATCAGTAACATTTCCATATGCCAACAGTGAGCAATCTGAAAAAAACAATAAGAAAAGTAATTTCATCTACAATACCCTCAAATAAAATTAAATACCTAGACGTTGAACAAAGTAAAATATCTCCATAATGAAACCTAGAACACCAACAAAAGCATTGAAGAAGATACCAAAAGAGAGAAAATATTCCATGTTCATGGATTGAAAAAATCAATATTGTTAAACTATCCAAACTACTGAAAACAATCTCCAGATTCAATGCAATGCCTATCAAAACACCATGACATTCTTCACAGAAATAGAATAAACAATCCTAAAGTTTATATGGAACAAATAAACACCCAAAATAGCCACAGCTACCTTAAGCAAAAAGAACAAAGCTAGAGGAATCATATTACCTGACTTCAAATTATACTACAGAGCTATAGTCATCAAAACAGCATGGTTCTTTCTTTTTTCTTTTTTAAAGACATGTAGACAAAAGAACAGTATAGAGAACTCAAAACAAATTTACAGACTTACAGTTAACTCATTTTTTGACAAAGGTGCCAAAACGTACCCTGGGGAAAAAACAGACTCTTTGATCAATGTTGCGGGGAAACTGAATATCCATATGCAGCAGATTAAAGCTAGACCTTTATTTAATGCCATATATAAAAGTTGAATCAAAATGAATTAAAAACCTAAATCTAAGATATCAGATTATGAAACCACTACAATAAAACTTTGGAAAAACTCTCCAGGTCACTGGTCTGGGCAAAAGTTTCTTGAGCAATACCCCACAAGCACAGACAAACAAAGCAAAATGGACACACTGGATTGCATCAACTTAAAATCTCTTGAACAGTAAAGAAAAAATCAACAAAGTGAAGTGACAACCCACAGAATGGCAGAAAATATTTGAAAACTCTCCATTTGACAAAGGATTCATAACCAGAATATATAAGAAGCTCAAAGAGGTCTATAGAAAATGAAATCTAATAATCAGATTTAAAAATGGGCAAAAGAAGTGAACACATGTTTCTCAAAATAAGACTTACAAGTTACAGTTATGGGAAAAGGGATTCAATACTATTTTTTCATAACAATTGATAATCAAAACTACAGTGAGATGTAATTTCACCCCAGTTGAATTGGTTTATATCAAAAAGAGAGGCTACATATCTGGTAAGAATGCATACAAAAGGGAACCTACTTACACTGTTGGTAGAAATGTACATTACTAAAACCACTATGAGAACTGTTTAGAGTTTCCTCAAAAAACTAAAATTAGAGCTACTAAGTTATTTAGCAATTCCATTCCTATGTATATAAACAAAGAAAAGGAAATCAGTATACTGAATAGATATCTGCACTTCTATTTTTGTTGCAGCACTGTTTAGAATAGCCATGATTTGGAAGTAACCTAAGTGTTTATTAATAGATGAATGAATAAAGATGTAGTATATGTACACAATGGAGTACTATTCAGCCATAAAAAAAAAATGAGATCCTATCATTTGTCACAACATGGGTGGAACTGGAGATCGTTATGTTAAATAAAATGTGCCATGTACAGAAAAACAAACATCACATATTTTCATTTATTTGTGTGATCTAAAAGTCAAAACAACTAATCTCATGGACATAGAGTAGAAATGTGGTTACCAAAGGCTGGAAAGGGAGGCTGGAAAGGACATAGAGTAGAAGTATGGTTACCAGAGTCTGGAAAGGGGCTGGGAAAGAGGTGGGGATGGTTAATGTAGCAAATAGAAAGAATGAATAAGAAATAATATTTCATCACACACCAGGGTGACTACAGTCAATGGTTACTTAACTGTATGTTTTAAAATAACATTTAAAATGTGATTGCATTGATTGTAACAAAAGGAATAAATGCTTGAGGGGATGTATAGCCCATTCTCCATGATATAATTATTTTACATTGCATCCTTGTGTTAAAAATGTCTCATACACCCAACCAATATATACACCTAAAAAATAAAAAATAAATAAAAGTAAAACAAAAGAAAAAACAATAACCAAGATTTGAAAGCAGCCTAAGTGTCCATCAAAAGTGAATGAATGAAGAAAATATGGTACATATACATAATGAAGTACTATTCAACCATAAAAAATAATAAAATTCTGTCATTTGCAATTACATAGATTGAACTGGAGGTCATTATATTCAGTAAAATAAGATAGGCAAAAAAATGACAAGCTTCTAATGTTCTCACTTATTTTGTTGAAACTAAAAATCAAAACACTTTATTTCATGGCTATAGAAGGTATGATGGTAACCAGAGACTGGGAAGAATAATTAGTGGAACGGGAGATTGTGGAAGTTTAATGTGTGCAAAACTATAATTAGATAGAATAAGATCTAGTATTTGATAGCACAAGAGGGTGACCACTGTCAACAATAATTTGTTGTACATATTAAAATAACTAAAAGAGTATAATTAAATAATTAGTAACACAAAGAAATGACAATGGCCGGGCGCGATGGCTCAAGCCTGTAATCCCAGCACTTTGGGAGGCCGAGACGGGCGGATCACAGGTCAAGGAGATCGAGACCATCCTGGCTGACACGGTGAAACCTCGTCTCTACTAAAAAAATACAAAAACCAGCCGGGCGAGGTGGCGGGCCGCCTGTAAGTCCCAGCCTACTCGGGAGGCTGAGGCAATGGAGAATGGTGTTAAACCGCGGGAGGCAGAGCTTGCAGTGAGCTGAGATCCGGCCACTGCACTCCAGCCCGGGCCGACAGAGCGAGACTCCACCTCAAAAAAAAAAAAAAAAGAAAAAAAAAACAAAGAAATGACAAATGCTTTGAGGAGATGGATATCTCATTTACCCTTGATGTGATTATTATTAATTGTATCCTTTATAGATATATATCATTTTACCCTATAAATATATACCTGCCTATGTACACATAAAAATTAGAATATAAAAAAATTTAAAAATAGTTAAAACTTTATACAAAGTAATAATAGACTGAGGCAGAAAAATAACAACAGAAGACTTGAATTAGTAAATTAGCTTAATGTGCTACATCAACAAGTAAAATTTCAAGTTTTACAAGGTTTAAACAATGGAATGTACTCCAATATTGTCGCTTTTAGATAATGGCCAAGACAAAATACTCAGGAGAATTTTAGCTCTGAAATAGATTTGCCAGCATTTAAAGACAATTTTCTAGTTTTCTCTTCTACTAGTTTCTAAACAATAGCAAACGACAGTCAAAGCTTTGATAAACTTTATTGTCCGCCAAACGCAACCCCTTACTTTACCACTACTGTATCTCCTGTTCATACTGAGTCCAGTACTTAACTTCTTTCGCTCCTCAAATGAACAGCCATTGAAGTCATATTACTTCTTACAGGTCGGCATCTGCAAAGCAGCTTTCTCATGGCAAGAGCCCTCGCCCTTAAGCATTGCTCTTAAACAATAAAGTCATGAGATTCAGAATGTTTGGTGTGAGATTTGGAAGTCAAACTCCTCTTTCTAATTGCAAAAAAAAAAAAAAAAAAAAAAAAAGAAAGAAAGAAAGAAAGAAAAAGAAAAAGAAAAAAAATGTAATTTTTACTGCCCTTGAGTCACTTTTAGTTCTTATTCTTATCACACCCTATCTACTAAATCATATACATACGGTCTCAACTTGTGATGAGGTTACTTCCCCATAAGCTCAACATATGTTGAAAATATTGTAAGTAAACTTGCATTTTTGACTTATGATATATTTTGGACTTACAATGGGTTTATATGCATGTAACTCCACTGTAAGGTTAGGAGCAAACGAATGCAAATCACTTTCATAGCATTATATAGTTGAAAAATTGTAAGTCAAACCACCATAAGTCGAGGACTTTCTGTGTTTCTAAGTGTATGAAAACGCGCCCTTCTTATATCTGCATCTTGAACAACACTGAGCACTGTCCTTTGTGCTTAAAACTGGTAAAAATAAACACTGGTGAAAATAAGCAATTGGATTAATATATAAATTAATGTAAACATTGTACACTGGAAAAGCAAGAGATTATAAGGAGAACAGTGTGGCAGCTTCCGAAGTTGCAACATGTGACAAAATCTGAAATACTATATGAGATATTTATTTTATTGTCTCCCCTATGTGTCTATGAAACTTTATTTTGTAGCAGAATTGAATCTGTTATATACGTTTGAAAAATGATACTATTGTTATTACTATGATCCATGATTGTGGAATGCATTACAAACATTTACAAAATACACTGCTATGCTAGTCTTAATGAATTTGTATTTCATTGTAGAAGAGAGCATTTATAAAGAATGAAATCTACCTTAACTTGAATGACAATATTTGAGATATTTTAAATGAGCATTTAATCAAAATTTAGTCAAGTGATAATATGGTAATTAAATATCCATTGTTTGCATAAGGCCTCTGATTGAGTTTAATAAGCACATGAAAGATAGAAATCTGGTTACCATGAGTTCCCTGCAAAAAGAAACAGACTGTGTTAAGAAAGGCATAATTGATTTAAAAAGCAACACTAGAGTTGTGACTCAAGCTAATCCAATCTACTGCATTCTATTCACAAGGCAAATATCATCCTCTATTGCTGAGTTGTAAAATGAAACTACTTTATTACAGCTATTTGTAGCTTCTTTACATTTCTTGTTTTATTAGGGAGCTTCAGAATACATAAAACCTAAAACATATTATGAAATTATGTGTCACAATTGCTCCAAAGACAGATCACTTATTAGGATAAATAAAATGTCTATAAAATTTGATGACTGAGACTTTGCTTCCCACTTTTCCTTTTACAAAGAGCTTCATTACCTCTATTTTCACTTTTGTTTTTAACTTTTGTGGGTACATAGTATATATATATAGATATGCAGTACATGAGATATTTTGATACAAGCATACAATGCATAATAATAACATCAGTGTGAACGGAGTATCATCGCCACAAGCATTTACCATTTTTTTGTTACAAGCATTCCAGCTATACTCCTTTAGTTATTTTTAAATGTACAACAGCAAAAATATTGTTGACAGTAGTCATCCTCCTGTGTTATCTAGATCTTATTTATTCTATCTAACAATATTTTTGTACCCATTAACCATCCCTATATTCCCTACCTCACACTACCCTTTCTAGCCTCTGGTAAATATCCTTCTACTCTGTATCTTCATGAGTTCATTTTTTTTCTGTAATTTAGATCCCACAAGTGTATGAGAACATGCAAAGTTTATCTTTCTGTGTTTGACTTATTTTACTCAACGTAATGACTTCTAGTTCCATCCATGTTGTTACAAATAACAGAATTTTGTGCTTTGTTATAGTTAAGTAGAATTTTATTTTGTATATGCAACATATTTTCTTTATCCATTTATCTGTTAGTGAACATTCAGGATGCTTTCAAATCTGGACTATTGTGAATAGTGCTGCAATAAACGTAAGAGTGAAAATATCCCTTAACTATAGTGATTTCCTATATAGAGGGTTTATAACTAGCTGTGGGATTACTGGATCATATGGTAGCTCTATTCTTAGTTTTTTGAAGTATCTCCAAACTGTTCCCCTTAGTGGATGTACTAATTTACGTCTCCAACAACAGTGTGCAAAGGTTCCCTTTTCTTCACATCTTTGCCAGCATTTGTTATTGTCTGTCTTTTGGACATAAGCCATTTCAACTGGGTTGAGATGATATCCCATTATATCTTTGATTAGCATGTATCTGATGATCAGTGATGTTTATAGCACCATATCATATGTCTTTTGTCATTTTTATGTCTTTTATTTTGAGAAATATCTATTCAGATCTTTTCTTTTTTATGCCAAATTATTAGACTTTTTCCTGTAGAGTTGTTTGAGCTCCTTATATATTCTGGTTATTAATTATTTGTCAGATGAATAATTTGCAAATATTTTCTCTCATTCTGTGAGTTTTCTCTTCACTTTGTTGATTGTTTCCTTTTCTTATGCAGAAGCTTTTTATCTTGATGTGATTCCATTTGTACACTTTTGCTTTGGTTGCTTGTGCTTTAAGTGTATAACTCAAAAAAATCTTTGCCCAGACCAATGTCCTGGAGAGTTTCCCTGAATTTTTCTTTTTGTAGTTTCATAGTTTGTGAGCTTAAATATAACTCCTTAATACATTTTGTTTTCTCTTTCGTATATTGTGAGAAATGTGGGTCTAATTTTATTCTTCTGCATATGGATATCCTGTTTCCTCAGCACCAATTATTGAAGAGACTGTACTTTCTTCAATTAATGTTCTTTGCATCTCTGTGGAATGTAAGTTCACTGTAGATGTGTGGATTTATTTAGAGGTACTATTCCGCTTCATTGTTCTATGTGTCTCTTTTGTGACAATACAATCCTGTTTTGGGTACTACAGATATGTAGAATAATTCGAAGTCAGGAAATGTGATTCCTCCAGTTTGTTATTTTTGCTCAGAATTACTTATTATTCTAAGTCTTTTGTAATTTTAGGACTTTTTTTTTATTTCCATGAAGAACATCATTGGTATTTTGATAGAGATTGCACTGAATCTGTAGATAGCTGTTGGTGGTATGGACAGTATAACTATATTGATTTTTTTTTTTCAATTTGTGAACATGAAATATCCTTCTATTTTGTCTCATTCAATTTTTTGAAGAATTATTGTATAATTTTTTATCTTAGAGAACTTTCATGTCTTTGGTTAATTCCTACATACTTTATTTTACTTGTAACTATTGTAAATATGATTCCTTTATGGATTTCTTTTCAGATTGTTCGCTGTTGGCATATAGAAATGATACTAACTTTTATGTTGATTTTGTGACCTACAACTTCACTGAATTTGTTTATCAGTTCTAATATTTTGTGAAGCCTGTAGCTTTTTCTAAATATGATAGCATGTCATCAGCAAACAAGAAGAATTTGACTTCTTTCTTTTTAATTTGGTGCCCTTCATTGCTTTATCCTCTCTAATTGCTCTACCTGGAACTCCCAGTATTATGCCTAATAATGGTTGCAAAAGGGGGCATCCTTATTGTGCTCCCAATCTTAAAGGATAGGTTTTCAGTTTTTTTTTTTTTTTTTTTTT
>NW_016822657.1:0-8705 GCF_001698545.2 Rhinopithecus bieti | reverse complement strand
CAAAGGTTTGTCAATTTTATTCGTTCAATACATTTGTTTCATTAATATTTTGTATGGTTTTCTTTATTTAATTTATTTATTTTCTAAGCTTTATTTTTTTTTTTTTCTACTAATCTTCGAGATGGAGTTTCGCTTTTGTTGCCCAGGCTGGAGGGCAATGATGGGATCTCTGCTCACTGCAACCTCCGCCTCCCGGATTCAAGTGATTCTCCTGCCTCAGCCTCCTGAGTAGCTGGGATTGCAGGTGCCTGCCACCACGCCTGGCTAATTTTGGGGGGTATTTTTAGTAGAGAGGGCGTTTCACCATGTTGGCCAGGCTGGTCTCAAACTGCTGATCTCAGATGATCCACCCTCCTTGACCTCCCAAAGTCCTGGGGTTGCAGGTGTGAGTCACCCTGCCCAGTCAGCTTTACTAATTATTTAAGATGCAGTGTTAGCTTGTTTATTTGAAGTTTTTCTTCTTTTTCAGTATAGGCACATATAACTACAAACCTGCCTGTTAATATTACTTTTGGTATATGCCATAAATGTTGCTTTGTTGTGTTTCATTATCATTTGTTTCAGAAATTTTTCAATATTCTTAATTTATTCATTGACCCACTGGTCATCCAGGACCATATTGTTTAATTTCCATGTATTTGAATATTTTCCAAAGTTTCTCCTGTCATTGATTTCACGTTTTATTCTATTGTGGTCACAGGAGATGCTTGATGTTATTTCAATTTTCTGAATGTTTTAAGATTTGTTTTATGGCCTAACATATAGCCTGTGTTTGAGAATTATCCATGTGCTGAGAAAAAAATGTGTATTCTGCAGCCATTGGATGAAATGTTCTGAAAATATATATTAGGTCCATACGGTCTATAGTGCAAATTAAATCTAATTTGGTATTGTTGGTTTTCTGTATGGATGATCTGTCCAATGCTGAAGGTGGGGCATTGAAATCTCAAGCTGTTATTGTATTGGGGTCTCTCTCTTTAGATTTAATAGTATTTGCTTTATATAGCTAGGTGCTCCATTGTTGGGTGCATATATATTTGCAATTATTATAGTTTGTTGCTGAATTGACTCCTTTATCATTACATAATAACTTTTCTTGTTCATTTTTACAGTTTTTGCCTTAAAATCCATTTTGTCTTATATAACTACTTCAGCTCTTTTTTTTATTTCTATGGCATGAAATATATTTTACCATTACTTTATTTTTATTTATGTGTGTCTTTATAGGTGAAGGGTGTTTCTTGTAGGCAATAGATCAATCAGTCTTGCTTTTTTCATACATTCAGCAGTCTATATCTGTTGATTGGACAGTTTAGTCCATTTACATTTTATGTTATTATGCATAATTAAGAACCTAACTCTGCATAATATTATTTATTTTCTGGTTGTTTTGTGGTCTTCTCTGACTTCTATCTTTTTCTTCACTTTCGTGAAGGTGATTTCCTCTGGTGATACGTTCTAATATTTTTTATGTGTGTATCTATTGGTTTTTAAATTTAATGTTACCATGAGGCTTGCAAGTGATATCTTATAACCCACTATTTTGAACTGATGACAACTCAACACTGATTGCAAAAGCACAGTAAAAAACAAGCTAATAGAAAACTAATAAAAACTGTATACTTTAACTTTGTCTCCCCACTTTTAACTTTTGTTGCTTCTATTTATAGCTTATTTCATAGTCTATGTCTTGAGAAATGTTTATAGTCAGTCTTTTTATTGGTTCATGTTTCTGTATTTCTACTTAAAATATTAGTAGTTTAGACACAATCATTATGGTGTTATAATATTCTGTATTTTTTGTTGTACCTACTGAGTGAGTTTTGTACCTTTGGGTGATTTCTTATTTCTCATTAATGTCTTTACTTTTCAAATTGAAGAACTTCCGTTAGCAGTTCTTGTAGGATAGGTCTTGTATCCTAAAATTCTACAGCTTTTTTGGTCTTAGAAAGTATTTATTTCCTTTTCACATTTGACGGATATTTTCACTGGATGTACTGTTCTATGATTTTTTTTTTCTTCAACAATTTAAATATTTTATGCTACTCTTTCCTGACCTTTAAGGTTTTAAGTGAGAAGTCTGCTGCCAGAAGTAGAAGCTCTACTGTATGTAATTTTTTTTTTTCTATTGCTGCTTTTAGGATCCTTTCTTTATTCTTGACTTTTGAAAGTTTGATTATTAAATGCCTTGGAATAATCTTTGGGGGGTAAATCTGTGTGGTGTTCTATAACCCTCTTGTAATTAAATCTTCATATATTTCTCTAGGTTTGGGAAGTTCTCTGTTATTTTACTTTGCATGAAGTTTCTACTCCAGTTTCTCTCTCTACCTTGTCTTTAAGACAAATTACTCAGATTTGCCCTTCTAATGCTATTTTCCAAACTTTTCTTCGTGTATTTGTCACTTATTCTTTTATCTCCTCTGACTGTGTATCTTCAAATATACTGTCTTAAAGCTCACTAATTTTTTTCTACTTGTTTAATTCTACTGTTGAGAGATTCTGATGGATTCTCCAGTGTCACAGTTGCATTTTTCAACTCCAGAAACTTTTGTTTGATTTTAAATATTATTTAAATTTATTTCTTAAATTTACTTGATAGGATTCTAGATTCCTTTCCTGTGTTACTTGGAATTTCTCTGAGTTTCATTAAAACAGCTCATTTGAATTCTGTTTGTGAACAGTTACATATCTGTCTCTCTGGGATTTGTCCCTGGTGCCTTATGTAGTTCATTTGATGCAGCCATGTTTTCCTAGATGGTTTTGATGTTTGTGCATGCTCATTGATGTCTGGGCATTGAAGAATTAAGCATTTACGGTAATCATTGCAATCTGAGCCTGTTTATGCCCATCCTTGTTAAAAAGGTTTCCCAGGTATTCAAAATAAATTTAGGGTTGTGATCTAAATCTTTGGTCATGATACTTATATCTGCATAGGGGTGCACCCCAAGTCCTGTAACATTATGAGGATTGCACAATTGTATATGTTCCACTTTGATGGTCTTTGATATGATCCAGAAGATTTCTCCTAATTAACAGAGCTTCTTGACCTTTTTCCTTACTTTCGCCCAAGCAAAAGGAGTGTCTCTTTCTGTGATGAGCTGCCTGGAGCTAGAGGAGGCGTGACACAGGCACCCATTTTGTCACCACCGCTGGGACTCTGCTGGGTCAGACTTGAAGCCAGCAAAGCACTGGGTCTTTCCCAAGGGTTGCTGCTACCACTACCGGGCTAATACCTAAAGTGTGCTCAAGGCCCTAGTGCTCTACAACCAGCAGGTAGTAAAATCAGTCTATCTTGCATTCTTTCCTTCAGAGCAGTGGGTTCCCATAGGCCCTGGGCAGATCCAGTGATGCTGCATGTAACCCAGGGCATGAAGTCAGAAAACTTGGAAATCTATCTCGTGTGCTATTCTACTGTGTCTCAGCTAGAACTGAAACCACAAGGCAAAGTCCTTCCTACTCTTCCCTCCCTCTTTCCCAGGAAGAGGAGTTTTTCCCCATGTCCACAATCACCACAGTCCCACTGGGTGTACTCCCAAAGTACCACCAATGTTCACTGAAGTGTCAAGGGCTCTTTAGTCAGTCTGTGTTCAGTGTGGCTTGGCCTGTTTTAGTCCATTTTTACACTGCTGATAAAGACATACCTGAGACAGAGTAATTTACCAAAAAAGAAAAAAAAAAAGTTTATTGGACTTACACTTACAGTTCCACGTGGCTGTACAGGCCTCACAATTATGGTGAAAGATGAAAGACATGTCTTACATGGCAGGAGACAAGAGAAGAGAGCTAGTGCAGGGAAACTCCCATTTTTGTACACCCATCAGATCTCCAGAGCCTTATTGACTATTATGAGAACAACACAAAAAAGACCTGCTTCAGTGATTCAATTGCCTCCCACTGGGTCCCTCTCACAATATGTGAGAATTTGGGAGGGACACAGCCAAATTATATCATTCCACTCCTGTCCCCTCCCAAATCTCATGTGCTCTTATTTCAAAACCAATCGTGCCTTCCCAAGAGTCCTTCAAAGTTTTAACTCATTTCAGCATTAACTCAAAAGTCCACAGTCCAAAGTCTCATTCAAGACAAGGCAAGTGCCTTCTGCTTGTGAGCCTATATAATCAAAAGCAAGTTAGTTATTTCCTTGATACAATGCGGTTACAAACATTGGATAAATACAGCTGTTGTTTCATAAGGGAGAAATTGTCCAAAAGAAAGGGGCTACAGACCCCATCCAAGTCTGAAATCAAGCAAGGCAGTCAAATCTGAAAACTCCAAAATGATCTCCTTTGACTTCATGTCTCACATCAAGGTCACGCTGGTGCAAGTGGTGAGCTCCCATGGTCTTGGGCAGCTCTGCCCCTGTGGCTTTGCAGGGTATAGTCCTCCCCCACCTCCACCAGCTGCTTTCACAGGCTGGCATTGAGTGTCTGCAGCTTTTCTAGGTGCACAGTCCAAGCTGTCAGTGGATCTACCATTCTGGGGTCTGGAGGGTGGTGGCCCTCTTTTCACAGCTCCATAAGACAGTGCCCCAATAGGGACTCTGTATCAGGGCTCAGACCCCACATTTCCTTTCTGAACTTCCCTAGCAGAAGTTCTCCATGAGGGCCCTGCCCCTGCAGTGAACTTCTGCCTGGGCATTCAGACATTTCCATACATCCTCTGAAATCTAGGCAGAGGTTCCCAAAACTCAATTCTTGACTTCTGTGCACCCACAGGCTCAACACCACGTGGAAACTGCCAATGCTTGGGGTTTTCACTCTCTGAAATAAGAGCTCGAGCTGTACCATGGCCCCTTTTAGCCATGGCTGGAGCAGCTGAAACATAGGGTACCAAGTCCCTAGGCCACACAGAGCAAGGGATCCATGGGCTTGGCCCATGAAACCTTTTCCTCCTAGGCCTCCAGGCCTGTGATAGGAGGGGCTGCTCTAAAGACCTCTGCAATGTCCTGGAGACATTTTACCCCTTGCCTTAGAGATTAACGTTTGGTTATTTATTACTTATGCAAATTTCTGCACTTGGCTTGAATTTCTCCTCAGAAAGTGGGATTTTCTTTTCTAGCCCTTTGTCAGGCTGCAAATTTTCTCAATTTCTATGCTCTGTTTCTCTTTTAAAACTGAATGCCTTTAACAGCACCCAAGTCACATCTTGAATGTTTTACTGCTTAGAAATTTCTTCCACCAGATACCCTAAATCATCTCTCTCAAGTTCAAAGTTCCACAAATCTCTGTGGCAGGGGCAAAAGGCCACCAGTCTCTTTGCCGAAACATAACAAGAGTCACCTTTGCTCTAGTTCCCAACAAGTTCCTCATCTCCATCTGAGGCCACCTCAGCCTGGACCCTGTTGTCAATATCATTATCAGCATTTTGGGCAAAGCCATTCAACAAGTCTCTAGGAAGTTCCAAACTTTTGCACATTTTTCTGTCTTCTTCTGAACCCTCCAAACTGTTCCATCCTCTGCCTGTTACCCAGTTTCAAAGTTGCTTCCGTATTTTCTGGAATCTTTTCAGCAGTGCCCCACTCTACTGGTACCAATTTACTGAATTAGCCCGTTTTCATGCTGCTGATAAAGATATACCCAAGACTAAGCAATTCACAAAAAGAGAGAGAGAGAGAGAGAGAGAGAGAGAGAGATATTTATTGGACTTAGAGTTCCACGTGACGTCGCTGGGGAAGTTTCACAGTCAATCGTGGTGAAAGGTGAAAGGCACGCCTTACATGACTGCAGACAAGAGAAGAGAACTTGTGCAGAGAAATTTCCATTTTTATGTACACATCAGATCTTGTGAAATTTATTCACTATTACAAGAACAGCACAGGAAAGTCCTGCCCCAATGATTCAATTACCTCCCACTGGGTCCCTCCCACAACATGTGAGAATTCAAGACAAGATTTTGGGGGGTTCACTGCCAAATCGTATCAGCCTGGAACTCATCCTTCAGGACAGCAGGTTCCTCTTTGGCCCAGGATGGTTCTAGAAATGCTATCCAGGAGCCAAGGTTTTGAATTTGGGACACTAACATCCCACTTGATGTTGTTTTCCACTGCGGTCAAGCTGGTCCCTAAGCTGATTTTCAGTTTTTATGAAGGTGCTTTTTTGTGTAGATAGTTTTTCATTTTGTTGTTCCTGCAAGGAAGATGATCAGTAAAAGCTTGTATTTGGCCACCTTGCTACACTTACCTATATTACCTTTAAACACATGTCAATTCAGTGCTCAGAGCCATTAGTTAGTTTTTCTCTTCTCTCCTAGCTGTATTTGTGCTCAGCACCTTTATTCATATTAAGATTAGGAAGTATTGAGAAATGAATAATTAACATTTGAATAGGAAACCTCTCAAACTAAGAGATAAAATGTTTCTCATATCATTTCAGACATCATTTCAGTGAATGGAAGCAGTTAAAAGTTGGGCATTGGTTAAATCATTGTTGCCCTTAAAATCATACCCATTATGTCACTCTTTACTTCTTCACTGAAATGAGAGAAATTTCTAATATAGAAATTTTCCTTTGAAATCTTCAAGTCTCAAGTAACCTGAAAAGTAGGCGTCCTATTCCAGGGTAACTCAAACAATTTAATTCCCTCAATTTAATAAAACCAAGATAAAGTTTTCATATTATTTAGATATGTGAGCTGAAGTTACCACTTGAAATACTTTGGCATGAAGATGAAGAAGAGAAAAAAAGATTGCTGGGGGTGATGTTTCAATTTACAGGTACTAAAGTAATATAATAATAAAGTGAACTCAAATTTATGTTAGGCTATTATTAGCGATAACCTTCCTTGCTAAAGAAAATTTAAAATAATGTGTTGCTCTTAGTTGTCATTTTTCTTTAACCTACTTTATCTAGAAACATTTTTTTTTTTTGTCTTTCATGACAGTAAATTTTTGAAATTATTCAGGCCAGTTTTGTAGAAAGTCCTTTAAATTGAGTCTGAGCATTCTTTATGATGAGATTCAGATTATATTTTTTGCAGAAATACTACAGAAATTATCATGTGCCCCTTAAACCACCATTGCAAAATTATAACTGAGACAATGAAAGAGAGCTGACCTAACCAACTCCATCTTGTTTCTAAACTCCAAGCTGTCCTTGTTCATTTTGGGGCATAAGCTGAACTAAATATAGGAGAAACTTTGTTTACAGTTGAGCTTTGAAACAAAGATGATAACAGACCTTTTCCAAAACAAACTTCCGTCCTGCCTGGGGACTAGACTGACTTTGCAGGACTAACAAATTAGCCAGAAGATTCTAAATTATGGTTTAGGAGTCATGAAAATGGAGGCTGCAAGATCCTAAACCTTCACAAATTGCTCCTGGGAATAACATCACTATTGTAAAACCTAAGATCAGTGCTTGAGATATTTTCCAGACCCTGCACTTGATGGATCACCTGGCATCATCCAGATAAAAAAACTGGTCCATCTGGTCTTGTGATCCCCACCCAATAACTGATTTAGCACAAGATGACAGCTTTTACTTCCTATTACTTCATTTGCGACTCAATCAATTAGTACACCTGACTCACTCACCCTCTACCCAGCAAGTTATCCTTACAAACTGCAATCCCAGAGTTTGGGGGGAGACTGATTTGAGTAATAATAAAACTTCTGTTTCCCACACAGCTGACTCTGCATGAATTACTCTTTCTCTCTTGCAATTCCTATGTCTTCATAAATTGGCTTTCTTAGCAATGGGCAAAGTGAATGAATTGGGCCATTCTAAACCCTTCTCAGTGGATCATATAGGGGACATATGATATTCACAAGTTCTACTACTCATAAGAAAATATTATATCACTTAGTCAAAGTGATTTCTGCCAGGGTTCTCCACTGTAGTTATTGTTTTTACTTTCATTATTACCTCATGGAGGGATACTTTGATACCATGTGAATATCCTATTTCTAATTGTGATATAAGAAAAAATATATTTAATTTCTTTCTTTCTATTTTGGTTTTAGGAGCTCCATATTCTGACATGAAGCTCCTAAAACTTCTGGGAATCTCTAAAGTGAAAGTGTCTTTTTGTATGCTGATGAGATGACGGAGGGCTTGGGGCTCAGAGACAGCCTCAGAATGAGAATTTGTTGAGAAACCAACCATAGAATTACAATGTTAAAACTTTAGCCCCACTCCTAACCTGCAGGGAGGGAAGAGAAGCTGATTACCAATGGTCAATGATTTAATTAATTATGCCTATGTAATAAATGCTTCATAAAAAACTAAAAGGACAAGGTTTGAAAAGTTTCTGGATTGCAGAACATATGGAAGGTGGTGTGACTTGAGATAGCATGGAAACCCTATCCCCCTTCCTGTATAGGTTTTCCTATGCATCTTTTACTTTTGTCTGTTCCTGATTTGTATCTCTTTATAACAGATGAGTAATTGTAAGTGAAGCACCTTCTTGAGTTCTGTGAACTACTCAAACAAATGACCAAACCTGATGAGGGCATCATGAGAACCTCCAATATATAGCTGGTGGGTTAGAAGCACATGTATTAACCTGGAATTGCTATTAACATCTGAATTTGGGGCAGTCTTGTGAAACCTGTGTGATTTGTTCTAACTCCGGTTAGTGTCATAATTGAATTTAAATGTAGGACACACATCTGGTATCAGAAAATTGTTGGTAGGTTAAAAAATACACATGTGGGGGGTGGAGCAAGACGGCCGAATAGGAACAGCTCCAGTCTCCAACTCCCAGCG
>NW_016822656.1:0-639 GCF_001698545.2 Rhinopithecus bieti | reverse complement strand
GTAGGGCATGAGGCCTTATTACAGATAAAGGGATGTAAAAGGGAAAATATTGGGAAACTGTAAGTTTTGGACAGAGCATTGACAAGGCTTCCCATGGAAAACAATCCCATACCACTCGGAATGCTGCAAAATTAGAAATGCTAGGTAAAAAGTCCAACTTTATATTTTTAGGCAAAAGTTAGAATGAGGATTGGGGTTTGATAGGTTGTTCCTATAGCATATGCTCCAGAACAAAAAAATTAACTTGTCTCAGAAAGGAACTGTTTAGATTCATTGGGCGGTGCTGAGCTTTCACATGGAGAGAAAAAACAAACCAAATGCAAAGAAGGGTATTTACTCAGGATGAAATATTATCTCATACAGTGCCATGAATGTTTATTACTGGGGGACAGGAAGGCCCTTACTAAGTAAAAATTTAAAGGGATTTTGAAATCTCCCTGTTGCTAGGAAATTACAAAACAACTCTGAGTTACATATCTGATTACCAAGACACTGACTGACTTTACTCAGCATGATTATACCCATAGGCTGTAAAAATGTTCACAACATTGCATACAAAGAATGGATAGCAGAAATGATAACCACAAAAAAAAAAAGAATAAAATGAAATAAAAAAAAGACTAGAAGTTCTTGTGCCAA
>NW_016822655.1:0-2395 GCF_001698545.2 Rhinopithecus bieti | reverse complement strand
TTCCTTCCTTCTCTTCCTTCTCTTCCTTCCCTTCCCTTCCTTCCCTTCCTTTCCTTCCTGACAGGATCTCACTCTGTTACCCAGACTGGAGTGCAATGACACGATCACGGCTCACTGCAGCCTTTACTTCCCAGGCTCAGGTGATTCTCCCACCTCAGCCTCCTGAGTAGCTGGGACTACAGGTGCATGCCACCACGCCTGGCCAGTTTTTTGTATGTTTTTGTCGAGACAGGGTTTTGCCATGTTGCCCAGGCTGGTCTCAAACTACTGGGCTCAAGTGATCTTCCTGCCTTAGCCTCCCAAAGTGTTGGAATTACAGGTGTGAGCCATAGTCCCTGTCCAATGGCCTGATTTTCAGAGAGTCAGCATCATACACTGATGGGCTCAGAATGATCTTGGCGACAATGAGCTCTGCATCTAGTAGGTGCCATGCGGGCCTTGCTGACTATATAGTATGGCATTTCTGGCTAGTCGTCAGATCCTTCACTTGCTAGTTGCAATGAACAATGCTTTCATCTCCTTATGAGTCAGCCACATGACTTGGGCAGCAGAAATAATTAATATCCTACTCCCTTAGCTGGGCGTGATGTCATGCACTTCTAGTGTCAGCTATGTGAGAGGGTCGCTTGAGCCCAGGAGTTTGAGGTTACAATGAGCTATGATTATGCTACTGCACCCCAGGATGGGTGGCAAAGTGAGACCCTGTCTCTCAAAAAAAAAAAAAAATCTTACTCGCATTTCTTCATTTTATTGTTACTAAATTGGGTACAAATATGCCAAGTGCATCTTTTTGTAAGGAAGAAGACTAAGACGGTTAATCATGCACGATGGCTGTGGATTCTCAGTACTGGTTGTCAAGTGGGAAAGTGCTGGGAAGATGAGATTATAAAACGAGGGCCCTGTGAAGAAGTGAAAGGCATGGATTAGCTGGTGGGAGAACAGGGAGACAAGAAGGCTGTGGATGAACCAGAGAAGGCTTTGAAGCTCCATGGTAGGAAATCTCTGAGGTGCCTACGGCACAGAAGGACCCATGTTGAACCCAGAGTGCGGGTGTGGAGGGGGGTTTGGGGGACCCAGGAGAGAGGTGGACAGGGTCCACATTGCCTGTTGCTTAGGTTGACATAGAAAGAACAGGTAGAGTGAAGTGGGAAGGGATGAGAAAATGGGCTTTGAGCATGTTTTAGGAATGGAGGAACATTAGAGGAATAATAACAGAAGAAGATCACAGCTTGACGGGTGCCACCTGAGTTTAATTTACTTGGCCATGGGCCGAGATAACTGGGTTGGGACCATGTCGAGAACACCTGTGGTGTGGGTGCTCCACCCTCACGCGAGATCCATTCCAGCGATTCCTGTGCCTGGTGAGCACTGAACTTTAGGGCATGGAGAACGGCTTTCGGACTGCAGGGAATGGAAGGAGATTGAAGAAATCAGGTGTGTCGGGCTCCCCTTGGAGCCAGGCCATGGGAAGCTTTATAAGGACAGAGGCCCTGGTGAACTTGGAAGGATTTTGTTTCTTTTGGGCATGCAGGTTTTGGGGTCTGAGCAGAATTGCTGGAGCGTTACATGAGAAGCTGTGCTGGCGATGGGCTACACCATTCCTTCCCCGCCAGCACTCAGTTAATGCACATTTGCACCGGTGTGTGTCCTTGCACCCTCTTTCTGAAACCCATTTGCAGAATCCAGGCTTTTAGGAAACTTTTGCTATTGCAGACTTATTTATAGCTGTAAATTATTTAATATTTATATTTGTAACTGAGAATTTGACACCATGGACTCGTAATGGATTTTGGAGTTTAAATATGTTAAAATAGGTAATTTTTAGAGGATGTGTTCATTCATGTGACAAATCTGGGTGACTTCTGTGTACCCAGCATGTTCTAGGTGTGGGTGGCTTAGAAGCAGACAACACAGAAAAACCCCATCCTTGTGGAGCCTAGATGCTTCCGGGGGAAAACATGATTTCAAAAAGAGTGAAATATAGTAGCCCTTCTAATGTTGACAGGTGCTGAGTAGAAAATTTAAGCGTGGGCAGGGGCAGAGGGTGAGCCTCATAGGGTCAGTGTGACTGTTTCTGGATATACTTTGCAGGCTGAAATAATAGGACTTGCTGATGGCTTAGATATGTCCTGTCTAAGAGTGACAAAGTAGGGATGGCCTGCAGGGTCACCTGAAGGTTTTCTTTTTTTTGGAAAATCTGGGCAAGGGGAAAGATGTGACAGCTGATAACTGAGAGGGAGAAGCCTGGGAGGAGCAGGATTTTTTTGTGGGATGATAAGGTGTTCTGTTTGGACACTGTTTAGTTTGATATGCTTATCAGACACCCCAAAGGAGGAGGTGTTGAATCAGCAGTTGGTTATGAGTTAGGGATTTTGTATGTGCCCTTAGGCACTGG